>NW_007732216.1:3461-9417 GCF_000696425.1 Galeopterus variegatus | reverse complement strand
TGCTTCTTTAGGCCAGGGAATAAAACTGGCCTGGGACATTTTAGCTCTCTTCTTGGGTCCTCCCATGGCTGTGAGTCCAGGGCTTACTCTCCCAATCTCAGTGCTGATAATGGCATTTATCCTTAGGGCAACACTGACTTCCCTCTATTTACTTACCACTCCTGCTCAGGTTTCACCTCATATATTGGCCCTTGGAGGTTTCCCTGCTTTTCTGAGAGCCCAGTAAAGCATTTAAAAGTGTGTTGCTTATAATTTATCTAGGAACTAATAGTAATTAGAGAGCCCATTAGATTTATCTTGTCTTTCATAACCCCACAGAGTGTTGCCACCACTGTTCAAGATGCCAAGGACAACGGCATGGTTTTGTCTTAATTGATATTCACTTATCCTCTATGAAATTGATATTCTCTGTGAAACTTGTCAGATCCCTCAGATCTTAACAAAATGAGTTTCCTGTGTATTTATTACCATAACTGAAGTTTTCTGGATAAATTTGAAAGAGGAGTTTATAAAAGGATAATTTGGGAAATGTAAGATTACTTGGTATAGATATGCCTGTCAAGTGTCTCTCTTTGACCTGAAGTCTCATGTATCGGTTATTTTAGATACACCAGTCCCTCACCACACTGATGTGTTATAAATCCCTTCATAAGTATGACTCCAAAGTACTGATATAGATTCAGAAACTAATTGTATTATGCCTGAAACTTTACAACCTTTCTTTTTAAACAAATGTTTCTGTTTCAAGTAAGAAATGTAATTGCCTTTGGCCAAAAGTAATAAAATTCTTACCTAACCATACATTCCTTGATTTTTCTCCTGTCCATTTGCAAACTGATCTTTTTTTCCTGTATGGAAGTCAGAGCTTAGGACCAAATGACCCAGTGGCTATTTGTTTTACATTCTAATACACAGTGCTCGAGTTTTCTTTCACTTATTTAATACCCAGTACCATTCTAGTGCAGTACTAAATGTGTGTTTGGGTCAACTTTATTGAGGTATAACTAATATAAAATTCACCCACTGTTAGGTACACAGTTTAGTGATTAATTTTATAGAGTTTTGCCAACATCACTATAATACAGATTTGGAACATTTTCATCATCCCCCCAAAATTCTTATGAGCCCTTTTTGTAGTCATTCTGCTCTCCTTCCCTTTCCTTTCTTCAGCCCAGGCCATCACTGATCTACTTTGTCATATATGTGCCTTTTCTTGGGTATTTCATATAAATTGAATCATACTATATAGTCTTTTGCATTTGGCTTCTTTTGCTTAGCATGTTTTTCAGGTTCACTATGTTGTAGTGTTTTTATTGCTGAGTAATATTTTATTGTATGCACATACCATATTTTATCCATTCACCAGTGGGTGGTTGGATTGTTTGCAATTTCTGGCTATTGTGTGTGATACCATGAATGTCCGTGAACATTTGTTTTCAATTAGCTTGGGTAGGTTCATGTAAGTGGAATTGCTGGGTTTTATGGTAACTTGGTTTTAACTTTTTAAGAAATTGCCAAACTGTTATCCAAAGTGGTTGTACTGTATTATATTTCTGCTAGCAAAGTATGGGGTTTCCAGTTTCTTTTCATCCCCTTCAACATTTCGGTATTGTCTTTGATGGAGTTTGGATGTGTTGTTCCCTCCAAAACTTGTGGAAATTTGATCTCCAATGTGGCAGTGTTGGAAACTGATTGAGTCATGGGGGCGGATCCCTCGTGAATGCATTAATGCTCTCCCTGGGGAAGGGGGGATTAATGAATGAGTTCTTGCTCTGTTAGTTCCTGCCAGAGCTCGTTGCTAAGAAGACCCTGGCGCCTTCGTGAATGCATTAATGCTCTCCCTGGGGAAGGGGGGATTAATAAATGAGTTCTTGCTCTGTTAGTTCCTGCCAGAGCTCGTTGCTAAGAAGACCCTGGCGCCTTCTCTCTCTCTTGCTTCCTCTTGCCATGTGATCTGCTTGTACCCACCAGCTGGCTGCCATTTTCAGCCATGAGTAGAAGCGGCCTGAGGCCTGTGCCAGATGCAGCTGTCCCAGAATCGTAAGCCAAATAAACCTTTCTTCTTTATAAATTACCCAGTCTCAGGTATTTCTGTTATAGCAACACAAAACAGACTAAAACAGTCTTTTTGATTATATCCATTCTATGTGTGAAATGGTTATCATTGTGGTTAAATCAATGTCTTTTCAAACAGCATCTTTTTCCTGTAGGAAATTGTTGCCCTCCAGTGGCCCATTCTGCACATTACACTTGGGAAAAGCACCTTAATAAGCCTAAAGCTCAAAATTAGCTTGTGAAATTTTATATTCATTTCATAATGTTCCTACACACTGAATGCAATCTGAACCCAGTTTCAAAATGTTTTCCTCATTACCACTATTAATCCTCAGGAGCTGGGCTGGTTGGCCATGGCTTTTACTTAATCCCAGAAGGTGCATTCTAGTCAAAATTAAGTTTTTGTGCTTCAGATCTCATCCACTTTATGCTCTAAGATCTTTTTTGGTATAAGAGTTTACACCTGTGGAATGGCTTAACACCTATGAAGGTGGAGAAAAGAACCATAGATGGTTTCATTGACTCAAGTCTACCACATCTTTTCAAACCAGAACCACAGGAGTAAATAATTTTTACTAGTGGAATAAATGTAATTTTAATGACTTGCACACAAATGGAGTGTCTGGTGGTTCCTTGGTATTTTCAGGTAATACTCTGTAAATATGCCTAGGGAAAGCTGTAAAATTTTTAGGAGAACGGGTCTTAGCTGCCCCCAGGCTCCTAGGACTCTGCTGAAAGGAAAGAACACCATGCCCATAGAGAGTAATGAAGAAGTTGGGCCACCTAAGGAATCTCGCCAAGGATTTACATAAGGAATGTGTATCTGGTAAAGAAATATGTGGCTTCAGGAAATAAGGGTAGTAGAACCAAATTTCAAGAACCAAGTTTCTGCTTTAAAGGACAGCACGCAAATGAGGTCACTTATTTTTTATAAAGTGGAGAGAATGTATGTGAAATTTCCCTAAACTCTTATGCCTTAGATTTCTAAATTACCTAGTAATACATTTTGGTGTCCTGGCATATGTCTCTGAAGTCATGTGTATACATATATGTACATACACGTGTCTGAATACAGAATAGAGCCTGATGAATGGGCCTGACCATGATTGATTTACTACTCTAGTCCAATGGCAGCAAGGAGAGAGGTCAAGTTATCCGTGTGGGTGACATTTTGGTACACAATGATTCTACTCCATAGTAAATATGATTAAGTACACTTATTAATTGGGGTGGATAAAGGGGTATAAAGATTAGCATAGAGAAAAGTTTATTCAACTTCAGGGTAAGCATTGGTTATGAGGGAAAATTGAAATATTCTGGTAGTAAAATTTTTTAACATGTATCAAAACCTATAAAATGTTGGTATAATGAATATTGCTTTTTAAAGAATGTGGAGATTTTGAGCTTACTCCAATGATTGCCAAAACTGTAGATATTCAAATTTATTTTTATTTATTTTTTTAAAAGATGACCGGTAAGGGGATCTCAACCCTTGGCTTGGTGTTGTTTCCAATGATTGCCAAAACTGTAGATATTCAAATTTACTTTTATTTATTTTTTTAAAAGATGACCAGTAAGAGGATCTCAACCCTTGGCTTGGTGTTGTCAGCACCATGCTCAGCCAGTGAGCAAACCAGCCATCCCTATATGGGATCCGAACCCGCGGCCTTGGTGTTATCAGCACCGCACTCTACCGAGTGAGCCACGGGCCGGCCCAGATATTCAAATTTAATAGGAACAAATTTTTATCCTCTGATTTTTGAAAATTGTGTTTTTGAGCCAAGTCTGATGAACCGTTTATATGGATAGTATTAATTCTTCCCAGAAAATAATCATAAAATAAGGTGTATCAGTGCTTGCCCATCTAGTTCTGAAGGCAATTTTAAAGAACTGTGTTCTAAATTTGTTTTGAACCATAGTGGTAACAAATGCATATAAACCCCCAAGATGATTTTGGGACAGTGATCGTTTTAATAAGTTCTGTATATCTCTTTAGACTTAAACACACCATGATTAACAAGGAAATATTTGATGACTAATATTTTCATTTCATAAACTTCAAGATATATAACTCCTTTCTTTTTTGTTACAGGTGAGGCAATATAGTTCCAGGCATTCAGGTAACTTGCACCAAGTAGAGGATGGTTATTCAGTGCCATGTTTTTTATTTTGGTTTCTGGTCGGTCGGTTTGCCTGGACACTGGTGAGGGAGCCAAGGCACTGAGTCTTCAGGGTCACCAGCTTCAGAGCTAAAGTTTTATTCTGCCCTACTCTCAAACTTGGAGGACCAAAGGGGAATTTGTACTGTTGCCTGTTCCAGTTATCATACCCTATTTACTGGAATTTTAACCTTTAAAGCTAACCTTCATATTGTTCATGATTTTTAAACTTATTTAATGCTCATTTCGTTAAAGGTTTATCACACTGAAATTTACTTTGGTATTCTGTTAAGCTTTTTATTAATACATGTCCTCCACAAATAAAAAATCCTGTGAATTTCAGCAGTCACTAGAGGTATCCTAGTGTCTTGACTAGCGCTGGCAAATGGAGAGTCTATAGGGCAACACGTGAAGCATCGTTGACAGGGTTACCTCCATTGTGCTAGTTATCAGAAGAATTTCCAGTGACTACAGATTCTCGGGGCTTTATTTCTCAAGCTCCAGTTTATAAAACCTCTCTAATGTCTACCCACATCTAATTTTACTAACCTCAGTCTTACGTATTGTCTCTAAAAATGGCTAAATGTTAAGTGTTAGGAAACTGGCTGCAGATGACATTAAAACAGTTTATAAAACCATTTCCTCCAGTTCACTCTTACAAGCAAAACTTCATAACAAAGTCAGATGAATCTGTATCATAATCTGAGCAATTGACCATGGACAAATTTCTTATCTATCTTAGGATCAAATTTCATCTGAAAAGTATGATAATGACTAATTTGGAAGGTGGTTTAATAGAAAATAGAATATGGGGCTGGCCAGTTAGCTCAGAGTGTGGTGCTGAAAACACCAAGGTCCGATCCCTGTACCAGCTGGCCTCCAAAAAAGACAAACTATGGAAAGTATATAGCACGTGTTGTGGCTTAAGATATGCTCCTATCCCCTTCACATTTTTGCTCCTTAGGTCACTCAGTTTTAGATTTGATCTCTCTGGGCCCTATTGATAACCCACGGTGAAATTTTTATATCCAGTGGGTTTCAAAACTGCCAATGCTTCTACTTTATCTAGAATGAATGTCATTTGCTTGGACAAGTAGTAAGTTTTAAAGATTAATGGAGCTTCAAATGCTAAAGACCCTGAGTTAGTGACATGCATGGAGTCTCACTTCAGGGTTGTTGCTTCCTATAGGGTTTGGGAAAAAAAGGTAGGGGTGGAAGGGCCGGCCCGGTGGCGCACTGCTATAGTGCGCCACTTGGGAAGCGTGGTGGCGCTCCCGCCGAGGGTTTGGATCCCACATACAGACCGGCCGCTCACTGGCTGAGCGAGGGGCGGGAGCAACACCGAGGGTTGCGATCCCGTGGCCGGTCCTGGTCCGGTATGGGCGCGACACTGAGGGTTGCGATCCGTTGCCGGTCACGAAAAAAGACAAAAAGGAAAAAAAAAAAAGGTAGGGGTGGGAACTCTTGTAATAGGTAGCTCACAGGTGATGTCTACTGAGGTGCAAGCAGTGGAGGAAACTCAGGAAAGTCATGCATTAGGTTGGAGGCAATCAACAACCCAGTGCAAGCCGCTTAGCCTAAAAATTAGTATGAAAAAGACAGTCTCATAGAAAATGAGCTAAGTACAAGAATAGGTCTTCCACAGAGTCAAACACAAATCTTGTGACAAGATGGTCAACTTCATTTGTCATCAGAGAAAAAGATTAAAGTAGTGTAAGATTATGTTTTACATTGCACCTACA
>NW_007732216.1:0-203 GCF_000696425.1 Galeopterus variegatus | reverse complement strand
ACAGCTGGCAAGAATGTAAGCTCATCCACAGTTGGCGGGAAAGGTAGTTTGGGAACCTCAGCATTTTAAAGTTTTGCTTACACTTTGACCCTGACATTCCCCTTCCAGGAATTTATCCTATAGAATACTTGTAAGAATGCACAAAGATGTGTGTACCAAGATCCCTTCAGCACAGCATTTATAACAGCAGAATATTGGGGGGG
>NW_007732215.1:138199-138450 GCF_000696425.1 Galeopterus variegatus | reverse complement strand
CAACCCCACAGTAAACAAAAGAGAGAGGCCTGATCCTAGAAACATAGGGAAAGTAAGAGTGATACTGTCTCATTATCAACAGGGAGCCCCTAAGTATAAAATGGGTCTGTTGTGTGACCTGCAACACCTGGGAGAAGCTGTCAGTGTGCTGAGTTGTGGGGAAAACCTGCTGTGTGCTCTGTGCTCCGAGGCTAGAAGCCTGACCTTGCCTCATCTCTCTGCTGCCTTGGCTGTATCTTTAAAAACCCAAG
>NW_007732215.1:132250-133273 GCF_000696425.1 Galeopterus variegatus | reverse complement strand
AGTAGATAAACACAAGAAAAGGCTGTGGCCTTTTCCCAGAACGGCTCCTTTCCACCCCAGCTCAATCAGTAAGAACTGCAGAAGTGTGGTTTTACCAACACGAGGATGACGGCACAAAGCATATTCTTGCTGCTAAAGGGTTAGACTTGAGTTGAGGTGGAGAGTAAAGCAAGATCCTTCAGTGTTTCCAGCTAAATGTGGTGAACCCTGTAGGAAAAGAACAGAGGGTAAAAAAGAAGAAAAAAGGCCTACAAATTTACTAATCTAATATTATGGCCCCAATTGAGGCAAGTAGTAGACCAACCAGAAAGTTAAGAGTGAATTCCTGTAAATGATCAAGCCATAGAATGGCTGAGATAATCTCCCTACAGTTCTGGTAACTTAGAAGCTGCAGATATGGGTGACAGCGATCCAAGAGGACCCAATGAAAAGTAAAAACAAGGGAAGAGATCCTTTATTTTTCCCTACAGAATGTGGCCTAGTGATGGATGTAATAGGATCATCTTCATGAGTATGGGTGAAAATATTAACAGTCAAGATTCATGGGAGCCAAAGTCGAAAATGTTTGAAGTTTCNAACAGAGGGGAAAAAAGAAGAAAAAAGGCCTACAAATTTCCTAATCTAATATTATGGCCCCAATTGAGGCAAGTAGTAGACCAACCAGAAAGTTAATAGTGAATTGCTGTAAATGATCAAGCCATAGAACGGCTGAGATAATCTCCCTACAGTTCTGGTAACTTAGAAGCTGCAGATATGGGTGACAGCGATCCAAGAGGACCCAATGAAAAGTAAAAACAAAGGAAGAGATCCTTTATTTTTCCCTATAGAATGTGGCCTAGTGAAGGATGTAATAGGATCAGCTTCATGAGTATGGGTGAAAATATTAACAGTCAAGATTCATGGGAGCCAAAGTCAAAAATGTTTGAAGTTTCTATGTCAAAACCTGCCAGGAGGTGGCAGATCAACCCCACAGTAAACAAAAGAGAGAGGCCTGATCCTAGAAACATAGGGAAAGTAAGAGTG
>NW_007732215.1:129226-130488 GCF_000696425.1 Galeopterus variegatus | reverse complement strand
GAAGAAATAACTAAGCACAAAAGCATTTAGACAGCTGCAGGCTTACTTGTAATAGCCTATGCTCAATGATGGCAGCGAAGGCATGATCATGTTAAGCTGGAATTTGTAATTAAAAGGGAAACAGAGTTTAAAGATTTGGAAAATTTGCAGTCTGGCCCTGTGGCAGAGAAGGAAAGAGCATTTTCAGGAGAAAAATTCATGGGTGCAGCAGATGGACTGGTTACTAAAGACATAAGCATGGCTATGAGTCAGCCAGGGGCTAATAACCATGATAATGAAAGACCCTGAAGGCATTTCTGAAGTCTCTGGGGCCACTCCTCTAATCACAGGCCCTGAGGCATAGGAGGACCAAATTTTTCTGGGGACAGACCCATAATGCAACAAAGCCAATCTCTGCATCCCAGCTGCACAGAACACAATAGTGGCAGAGGCATGGCAACCTCCACTCAAATTTCAGGGAATGTATAGAAAAGCCTGGAGGCTCAGGCAGAGACCTACTGCAGGGATGGAGCCACCACAGGGGATATCTACCAGAGCAATGCAGAGCAGGAATGTGAGGTAAGTGCCCACAAAGAGCATCCCCACCAAAGCAATGTCTAGTAGAGCCATAGGAGTGCAGCCACTGCCAGACCCCCCAAACTGTAGCACCACTGGCAACTTGCAATGCCCACCTGGAAAAGCTGAAGGCACAAGGATGGCCCAGTGGCCAGCTCCCAACAGAGTCATGGGGGCAGGGCTGCCCAGTGCTCTGGGGGTCCCAATTCCCCACTGTGCCCAGAATGCAGAACTTGGAGTCAATAAGGATTATTTTTGAGCTTTAAAATTTAATGTTTGGGGCCGGCCCGGTGGCGCACTGCTACAGTGCATCTCTCTCTCTCTCTCTCTCTCTCTCTCTCTCTCTCTCTTACTTCCTCTTACCATGTGATCTCCTTGCCAGCTGCCAGCTGCCCTGCCAACTACCACCATGTGTAGAAACAGCCTGGGGCCCTTGCCAGATGCAGCTGTCCCAGAACTGTGAGACAAATAAATCTCTTTTCTTTATAAATTACCCAGTCTCAGGTATTCTGTTTAATCAACACAAAACAGACTAGTAAAAAACTCTAACCCCCAGCTGCTGCTTCTGCCTGGAGGCTAATGAGAGTCTGGGTCTTCTCAGGGGAGCAGGCTGGGGACAGCTCTGCAGTCACGCCCCTCCCCTCCCGACACTTAGCTCCCTCCTCCTCAGTTATCTCCAGGGCATCTCCTCTGCATCACTGACGGAG
>NW_007732215.1:127068-128551 GCF_000696425.1 Galeopterus variegatus | reverse complement strand
CTGCTGGGCCCAGCAGGGACATGGGGCGGGTCCTGAGTTTCATGATGCTCAGGTTCTATAGAGGGGAGGGGTCATGGGGTGGTGTAACCACTGCTGGTTTTAAATATTCACGCTCAATTTATCACATTTGAAATGATATCTTATACCAACAATTAAAGTTATATTTATTCATACATTAATATACATATATATAGATAATTATATTTATCATTTATCATTATATAGATAATGGTATGTACAGATATATCAATGTAATTTATATCTAAAATATTATACACTTGATAATTATTACATATTTGATATGTAAAGTTTATATAACATATACATACACATACATATGTATATATATATAAATAATTTATTTACCATGCATTCCTTTTCTTTCCAACCAGAACAAAATCCAGCTGAGTAAAGTCTCTGGAGTGGGAACATTTGTTGACCCTCCCTCTGTGGCTCCAGCAGGATCTCAGCAACTCAGGATCAGTGAGAACAGAGCTGAGAACCACCCACCCTACAGAGCCCAGGCCTGGCTCTAAGGTCCTGCTCTCTCAGACTTCCACCTTGGCCTCTGGGTGCTCAGCTTGGTTCAGGCCAATGGTTTTGAGAAGTTTCTTTCCCTGAATTCCCTGCCAGGCAGCCCTTGAGGACAGAACCTTTGATTCCTCCTGGGTCCTCAGCCCCATAGCTCAGGACAGCAACTGCTTCCTCCACAGCCCAGAACCAGAGCAGGCAGCTCTCGGGCAGTGCAAGCCTGACCTTAGCCCTGGATTGAGGACCCCATTCCAAATCTCTCCCCAATATACTCCAGAAAGCCTGTCCTGGCCTTACAGTCATAGCCCAAATATTCCCAATTGTTGAATCTAAGATTATCAGCTGGATAATTAGTAATCTAAGCTTATCACCTGGTAATTCATTTATTAACTTCGGAATTATTAATAAACATACAAAATGGTATAATGAGATCCAAATCCGTGTGTTCAGGAAGTTGCATGATGGTCTATGCTACTGCAGCACAGGTGCCAATGCCTCTCATAGAATTGTCCCACCAGGAAGCTACGTAGAATCACTCTGTGTTGTCCTATCAATCACTGCCTTCTGTGAGTCAGATTTTCTGACTAGAATCTGGTTTACATTCTGGATGACCTTGGACACTTTTCATAACCTTTCCTGTCTCAGTATCTTCACCCAGAAGTTAGGAATAAAACCTACTTCTCATATCAAGACTTAGCTTAATTCATAGCATATGATAAGCATTTGAGAAATATTTTACCCATTCTTATCTCTGTTGTTGATAAGTTACTTGATTTATTTCTTTTTCCATAAGCAATGCCCTCTGGCCTTTCTGGATGTTGCTGGGGGCAACTTAGAGATGGGGGAGAGGTAACTAGTAGATATACAAGTGTATCTGGGAAATTATGGAGTGACACTTTCCAAAGAGAGAAAAATAACCAGGAGAAAGTTATAAACAAGTCTGCCAGCCAGG
>NW_007732215.1:125285-125626 GCF_000696425.1 Galeopterus variegatus | reverse complement strand
CAAGAGCCTTCATGAGGCATTGCAGATTCTGCTCTCTCCTCCTGGAATGTAAAAAACTAAGGTAACCTACTGGAGGACGAGAGGCCACATCGAGGAGACTGAGGTGCTGAGCCAGCAGCCAGCACCAGCTGCCAGACATGTGGGCAAAGCTGCCCAGTGGCCTAACAAGGGGTTGGGGGACGGGGCTCAATGGGAATAGTCATTTCGATGGGAAGGAGTATTTTATTTCTGACATTGTTCAGAATTGCCAGTGCGTGGTGATAACAAAAAATAGTTGAATTATTAGTTTAAAATCGTCTACAGACAATTCGCCCTTAAATGCCTGAAGTTGAAATGGAGTG
>NW_007732215.1:122828-123419 GCF_000696425.1 Galeopterus variegatus | reverse complement strand
TTTTCTTTGTAAATTACCCAGTTTCAGGTAATCTGTTACAGCAACACTAAAACAGACTAATACAGGACATGTCAGTGTGAGAGGCCAGTAGCTTCCACTCCATGGATGGTAAGGGAAAAGTCAAAGCCAGAGCCACTTCCCTGGAACCTGGAAGGTATTCCAGTGGCTCAGGAAGAAGTCCCAAAATCAGCAGCCTGGGACCCTCCTGGGATTTTTGTTGATACCAGGTCATGGAGGATCCTACCTCTTCACTGCTTCTACAGATGATGGAGACCTCAAGTTCCTGCTAGGATCTCTTGAGACTAAATCAGGACAATCTACCCCTGCAGCCTGCAAGGACACCTAATCTATCTAGGCAGGCAGGACAATGTATTACTTCTTTCAAGGGATTAGAAGAAACGTGCCCTGATTCTTACAAGAAACACAGCATGCTAAAACATGAGCAATATTAAGTACCCCGAGCCGTCTCACCTTTGCCTGTTAGAAATGGCCATCAGTGTGTTCCCAGGCACATGGCAAGCTATGAAAGGGGACACACATGATGCAGCTTTACCCTGAGGGGCCAGTGGATAAGTCCATTCTTTACAGCCT
>NW_007732215.1:119659-120928 GCF_000696425.1 Galeopterus variegatus | reverse complement strand
TAATTAAATGTTTCTGGAATTTTCTTAGTTTTCCTATCCATCAAAAAAGGAAAGGCAGCCTGTGAGAATGAGACTTTGTCCACTCTCTTTGGTTAGGTCCACCACTGTAAAGGATTTCTGTGCAAGCAGCATATTTATAAAGTGTAGGTTACACTGTGAGAGACGAAGGAAGACAGGGAAGAGGAGACAGACAGTGAAAGGCACTTCTGAAAACCAGCGATGACTGAGGGTGACTGGAGCTCAAGCTCATCTGTAAACACAGGAATATGCCTGTGTTATTCCACCTTGAAGGTGAGCGAGCTGGGGTGTGCACACACTTCTTCCTGCCATCACCGATTGAGGGCTGTCCTAGGGGATGCTCATTCCATGCCTGTGGTCTGCCATGTGTGCAGGCAGAGCTGCCTTCTCCAGCCTCACAGACAGCACCAAGGTGAAATATGGCTGGTGGAAGTCAACAGAAGCACGGTGAAGGGGAAAGACAAAGGTTTTCAACAATGACTGCTAATATACCCAGAAAAAATATGTGGACCTTTTTCTTTCTTTCTTTTTTTTTTTTAACTGGTAAGGGGATTGCAACCCCCGACATGGTGTGGTCTGTACCACGCTCAGCCAGTGAGCGCACCGGCCATCCCTATATAGGATCCAAACCTGAGGCCTCGGTGCTCCCAGCACCATACTCTCCCGAGTGAGCCACGGGGCTGGCCCATGGACTTTTAATCTAGAGCTGCATCTCTCTGAAACTGTTTCCTGGCAGGCAGATTGCAAGCATGATTTTCTGAAATTCANAAAAAAATGCTCATAAAACCCCAGTTTATAGTGAAGCACGTGTTAGTTGTTGAATAAACAAATATTGATGGCTTTTAGTTGAAAATGAAATCTGGCATATTTATAGGGAAAAAAAACCTGGAAGAAATCTGTTATGTGGGAATCTTTAATGTATGATTTTTGCATGCTGAGAGCTCTTATTCTTTCTAAAATGTGGGCTCCATGGTGTATAGCTACTTGTTGGAGGCTCTTTAGATTTCCTGATTCAGAGGAAAAGAATTGTTGCTTACATTCAATCTAAGAGAGATTTGTAAAGGGTAATTAAATGTTTCTGGAATTTTCTTAGTTTTCCTATCCATCAAAAAAGGAAAGGCAGCCTCTGAGAATGAGACTTTGTACACTCTCTTTGGTTAGGTCCACCACTGTAAAGGATTTCTGTGCAAGCAGCATATTTATAAGGTGTAGGTTACCTTGTGAGAGACGAAGGAAGACAGGGAAGAGGAG
>NW_007732215.1:113544-118200 GCF_000696425.1 Galeopterus variegatus | reverse complement strand
CCAAACCAAGAACAAATGCTGTGTCTTATAGTCCCTGGATATTAAAGAGACTTACAGCTTTCGATAAAGGTGGATCTGAGAGAGACATACACACTGAGGAAACAGGGCATTATCTTTGTGTATCTGCAGTAAAACGTTTGACATTATACTGGTAATAACCATGGCTTAGGGCCATAACGCAATGCTACAAATATTTTAACATTCTCCTGATAAATGCACTTTTATATTAAAAAAGAAAGAAAGAAAGAAAGAAAGAAAGAAAGAAAGAAAGAAAGAAAGAAAGAAAGAAAGAAAGAAAGAAAGAAAGAAAGAAAGAAACAGTTTCACAGTCACAGAAATGTTGTGAGTACAGGACAAAGTCTCCCCTACCCCAACCAGAAACATTTGAAAGTAAGTTGAAGACCTGATAGCCCCACCCTCTAAGACTTGGGTATGTGTTTCATACAAACAAGGATATTCTCCTACATAATCCCAATAACACTATGAAACGTATACTTTGTCTAATCCTCCAGTCAATTTCAGATTTTGACAGTTGTTCCAAAGAAGTTTTTTGTAATAAAATGACCTCCAGAGAGAAATACCATATCTGTAGACAAGTCTGTGCTGCCCAGGTCTGACTGGGACACCTGGGGACATTGTGCACGTTCTGAGAAACTGAGATGAGCCTGTCCTGCAGCTGTGCACAACCCTACACCAGCCCCTGTGATTTGCATCTTCCCAGAGCACAGCCCACTGCCCTGAAGACTTATTCATAGGCTGGGCACACCCTGTGCAGGAGTCAGTCCCAGTCAGGACACAGCATTGACATGAGGGCCCCCACTCAGCTCTTGGGGCTCCTGCTGCTCTGGCTCCCAGGTAAGGAGGGAGAACACCAGGAATTTACTCAGCTCAGTTAAGTCAGTACTGTCTGGTTTTTCAGAGAAGTTCTCTTGTAACATGATTAATAGTGTGGATATGTGTCTTTATGTTTCCAATCTCAGGTGCCAAATGTGACATCCAGATGACCCAGTCTCCCTCCTTCCTGTCTGCATCTGTAGGAGACTCAGCCACCATCACTCGCCAGGCTAGTCAGGGCATTAACAGGTATTTAGCCTGGTATCAACAAAAACCAGGGAAATCTCCTACACTCTTGATCTATGATGCATCAAGTTTGCACACCGGAGTCCCCTCGCGGTTCAGCGGCAGTGGCTCTGGGACAGATTTCACTCTCACCATCAGCAACCTACAGCCTGAAGATATTGCAACTTATTACTGTCAGGAGTATCAAAGTGAGCCCTCCACGGTGTTACAAGCCCAAACAAAAACCCTCAAGGGAAGCAGATGTGTGAGGCTGGGCTGCTCCACCTGTTCCTCTTGGTGTGTCCATCTCTTGACAGCATTTCTCAGACACAGCACGCTCTGAAGGTCGCTGGAAGGTTTTGGTAGAAGGAACCAGAGAGGTTCCTCTGCACACTGACCCTCTTTCTTCATCCTCAGCACAGAAATGACAATGCCTCTCCCGATTTAATAATGTACGGAGATTATTACAGCTGAGCAGACTGTCTTCATGCATCAGTTGAGATTCATACAGCAAAAAGAGAAGCTACTCTAGATATTCCAAGCAGGAATTATTTCATTACAGGGAATTTTAGTCTAAACTACTGCCTTTCAAAGGCTTCAATGTGGTGATCAGGGAAGCTGATAATAGAAATGAAATTCTCTGCTGTTCCACCAGAGCACGTCTGCCATGGGAAGCACAGGCTGCCTAACCTTGTGGTCCTCAGACCTGTCTGGAAAGCCCAGGGTGGGGGTGCTGATGCTGTCAATTGCTTGCAGCACCTCCCCAGGTGACTCTCGAGTCCTCTCCTCTGTCCATGTGTCTGTCTGCAGATGCTGATGGACAGAATTGAATCCTCTTCTTCTGATTTCCTAATCTCATGGAAGGCCCTTCATTGAGCAACTGTACAGAAAACTACAAAGGGGAAAAGAGTTCTGAGAACTGTGCTTCCAGAAGTGATGATAATGGTACTTGACAGTTGTCATGCCAATGTTGTCACTATTTCCCCAAGTCTCAGAATTTTGCCTGATAGGGATGGAGCCATAGTATACTTGATGTGCTTCCCAGTACGAGCAGCAAGACAACTTTATTAAGTCATAGGGTAAGGAGAAAAATGAGGAAATTGCATGAAATGTATAACAATCATTTAACAAATGAATGAAAAACCTTTATTATGTTCCTCAAAAATCTCAAACATTAATGTAATATTCTTTGACTTCAATATAAAAATACCTTGCTGCTCAGTATCTGTTCAGAAGCCAACAGTATCACCAGCATCAGTGAGAGCATGTTACAAATGCACATGAGTAGAATCAACTTATACCCGCTGTAAGGAAAGTAGAAAAGTTGAGTCAGGCTCTCTCGCCTTACATCCATTACAAATGGGCAAGATTCAGCACATTCACTAGAAACAAGTTATAAAAGTAGTGTAACTGCACGTGTGTTCCCATTTAGTGACTCAGCATGATTGTTGTAATTATGCAATGTTTGACTTGTGGCCTCTACTGTGCACTAAAAGCATAAAGGTAACTGCTCTGAACTGCTGGTCAGCAGAGCAGCAGAGGGAATGGCAGAGCTCATGTCTGAGGATAAAGCATGTCTGTGAAGCTCACATCTGAAGCATAAAGCATGTCTACCTTACATAAAGCTGCCAGATGTCTTCTTTCAATTACCTGACTCACGGCCTGTGCCGGAATGGGAAGAAGGATCTGAGATTCCTGCTTGACACCTGCTGAAGGACGATCTGCACTTTAACAAGATAACACAGAATCTGGAGAAGGCTTAAGAAGCTATGTTTTAGGGAACATTCACTTCAGCTCAAGAGATTTTTTTTTCATTCCTCAGAGGTCATTTTAGAAAAATTCTATATAAAGCCACGTACTGAAAACACAACCATGTTTGTTTTATTTTTGTAAGGAATTTATTTATTTTTTAATTGAAACATTGATTGTACACATTTATGGGATACAGAATTATATTTCAACAAATGTACAAATGTGTAGTGGTCAAATTACGGTAGTTAGCAAATTCATCATTGTAAAAATTTATCATTTTTTGTTATGAGAACATTTGAGCTCCTTTCTTCTAGCCATTTGAGGACATACAATAAATTACTGTTAATTACAGATGCTGAGCACTACTGTGTACCACCATTTTCTTTTTTCTTTTTTTTCCTTTTTGTCTTTTTTTACTGACCGGTAACGGGATCGCAACCCTCAGTGTCGCGCCCGTACCGGGGACCGGCAATGGGATTGCAATCCTCGGTGTTGCGCCCGCACTGCGCTCAGCCAGTGAGCAGGAACCGGTCTCCACATGGGATCCGAACCCTCGGCGGGAGTACTGCCGCGCTCCCAAGCGGCACACTCTCCAGTGCGCCACTGGGCCGGCCCGTACCACCATTTTCTAATTCATGCAAAATCACATTTGAAAAGTATATATATTTTTTCCTGACCAGTAAGGGGATCACAACCCTCAGCACTGTGTGGTCTGCACCATGCTCAGCCAGTGAGCACACTGGTCATCCAGTGCTGCACTCACCCGAGTGAGCCACGGGGCCTGCCCATGAAAAGTATTTTTTTAAATTGTAAAGGTTGAAAATATAAATATTTGGATATGATGAGATACCTTGATAATTAAATGGAGTAAATAGTTTCAGAAATGTTAGGAATTACCATGATGAAATAATAAATTAAAATTGTGTGCACCTGTGATAGAGGTTGTTTGACTTAAATTTGCCTGTGGAGCTCGGTTTGTGGTGTTATTCACTCCTGCAACCTGCCACAGCAATGTTGTGTTCCAGGTAGTCACTGTCCTTCAGCTTTGGCCTCAGGATAACCCAATCCATAGGCTGGAGGCAAGCTCAGTGCATATCAGCAGAACCACCCTCCATTGATCAGCCAGATGATTATTAAAATGAATATTCATTAACATGAAAATAAATATTTAGTGTTTTAAGACACTGACTTCAAAGTGGTTTGTTACCAATTGTTCCTGTTCAAAAACTGACCAATATAGTACTTACACATCCACTCAAATAGATATGTATTTTATCAAAATTGATGGCATTCATATGAATAGTTAGTAATCCACTTTAAAGATATTAAGAAAAAAAAAGACGTTAAAACTACATAATATTTGAATAAAAAGAGTGAAATTTACATAATTTATTGAAAAATGTAGTTATAGGTATATAACATATATACAGATGCGTATAGATTTATTTGATAAAATATTGGATGCATAAAATATGTACATGTATGTCTAAATAAGGCTATATATATATATGTTTTATATATGTAACATACACATATGCACAAAATAATTATATGAAATAAATTAAGATGATTCTGGTTATTACCCATCTAAAAAGTTGGTATCAGGACCAGATATNTCCTCTTTTTCATCCTTTTTAAGATTTGTATAATTTTGATAAGATTTCAAGTCAGCAGTCAAGCAAATATAAGATTGGTGTTTTCTGTCTAGGAACGTTTTTATTACAGATTTCTTACTACGTTTGTCAGATTAGCAGGCATAAAATTATTCATAATATCCTTCCTTTACATGTTTACAGCCACTGGCTCTATAGCAATTTCTCCCTTTTCATTTCTGATTTGTATTTT
>NW_007732215.1:110535-111795 GCF_000696425.1 Galeopterus variegatus | reverse complement strand
TAAATTTTTGGATCATTATAGTACACATATACACAGCAAAATTATTTTTATTTACAAAAAAATCCATGAAGCAATACTTACCATTAATCCATATGGCATATCCTATCTTTTCTATACTATTCTGTTTTACTTTGTTTTATTATATTATTCTAGATTTGTAATCAAAAATCTAGTCATACCCTGCAAGTCTGAGATAAAAGTTCAGTTCTAACCTTGACTTATCAGGACTCCTCAATTGATCTTCTCAGAATGAGGTTCCCTGCTCAGCTCCTGGGCCTGCTGATGCTCTGGATCCCAGGTAAGGGCAGAAGAAGATGAGGGAGGAGAATGGTGTGGGATGGTGAGCTCTGGGGCCCACCGCTGCCATGTGTGATCTGTCAACATTTGAGATGTGCATGTCTCGTCCTCCAGGATGGGGTACATGAAGTTTAGATCTATGAGAGTGAGAAAGATTCCAGAAAGACGAAGAAACTATGTTCTGGTGAAAACGCTCATCAGAATTGGGGATGGTTCAGAGGTTGCCTAGAGGCCACTCTGTACCTTGTAAATAAATCTCTGTTCTTTTTTGAAATTGAGTAATTTGGGGGTAGGAATCAAAATCATACACACACAAAGAATGTTTATCCTGAAATAAATAGCAAAAGGAAAATTATGAAAGTGACTCATAAGGCTTATGCTAACCTTGCACTTCTCTCTGTCTCATGATTTTAGGATCCACTGGGGATGTTGTGATGACCCAGACTCCATTGTCCGTGCCCACCATTCCTGGAGAGCCAGCCTCCATCTCCTGAAGGGCTAGTCAGAGCCTCCTACATAGTAATGGAAACAACTGTTTGTATTGGTAACCCGTGGAGGCCAGGCCAGGCTCCACAGCTCCAAATCCATATGGTTTCCAACTAGGCCTCTGGTGTCCCAGACAGGTTCAGTGGCAGTGGGTCAGGGACAGATTTCACACTGAATATCAGCAGTGGGGAGCTGAGGATCTGGGAGTTTATTATGGTCAGCAAGGTACACAAGATCCTCCCATGGTGATAGAGCCCTGAACACAAACCTCCTTTCTTGGCATGGCCCAGCTGCCCACATGTGTGGTTTGTCTGGGGAGCAGCTCAGCTGATTCTCTGAGCCTGTGTAAGAGGAAGCTGTAGCAGGACCCCATCAGCAGCAACAGCTGGGGCACGGCATTAGCATCAAAAGGGAGGTGGTTTAGGTGCCCTCCAAATAAACCCACATGATGGTAGGGAGAGCTGAATGAAAGCTCAT
>NW_007732215.1:107969-109077 GCF_000696425.1 Galeopterus variegatus | reverse complement strand
TAGGTTTCTGCCTTTCTAGCTCATCACCCCCAGCATGCCTGTGGACTCCGACTTCAGAAAACGTACCTTTGAAAACACTGGCCATGTGCTAGAGGTTGCCCTGCGCAACCACCAAAGCTCAGTTGGATTTTCCTTTCCAAGATGTGTTGTTCCTCTGTGGGGATAAACACATTCACAAAGCCATCCCTGGCTTCTCTGTAAGCCAGAAGATTTATCCATGAAGTTTACTCCTTTTGGGTGACAATTTGTTATTTACAAAAGCGGACAACTTTGATTACAGGAGGCACTCAAATCCAGAATCCACTCCAGGTGATCTGATCCTGGAGAGGCTACCTCTCTTAGGTAGTTTGATCTTAATTCCCACGAAAGAAAAAACTCTCACCCTTAATCAGAAAGAACCTCCGTTTAAATCCAGGGAGGTAACAGGCTTCTATGANCTCTCACCCTTAATCAGAAAGAACCTCCGTTTAAATCCAGGGAGGTAACAGGCTTCTATGATATCCAATCTTGTCTGAAGTAGCACATGTTTGGGCTGTTTGGATTGACAATGTCTACAGAATGCAGTCTACAAATTGTATAAGCATGACATACTATCTGACTCCATGAAAACAGACGCAGAAAGTTCTGACTAGTCTCCCACATCACACAGATAATGCACTGGCTTTCAGTTTTATGAACCCCAAACTAATAGCATCTGGTAGCAGCGACAAACTACAATAAACCCACCTGCGTAGGTCCTTACTCATTTAGTTCACTATGGTCATGACTAGAGACACACAGAGGCCTGTCCCACCTGGACCTAGTCGGGATTATTCTGACACCACTTAAAAACNGACACACAGAGGCCTGTCCCACCTGGACCTAGTCGGGATTATTCTGACACCACTTAAAAACTCTTAGTATTTTTGTCCAGTGTACGGTGACCGGCTTTGGATATGGCACAGCATACTTTGAAACATGCATAAAATAGAGATTCCTGTTTAGAATTAGCAATATTGTTCCTTCAGTCAATATATAGCATAGAAAAAAGCCAAAACTTTTTTTCAAGAAGAAATATTTTTAAGAAGATTTTACATTTTCTGGATACTTCAGAGCAACTAATTATGAA
>NW_007732215.1:99031-106428 GCF_000696425.1 Galeopterus variegatus | reverse complement strand
GTTAATTTATTTTTTCAATTCAGTAAGACTTTGAGTTTAAATTACCCAAGTTTAATAGAACTACAGAACCTTTTTTCAAATGCTCAAGGATTGTGCTTGCAGGATAGTAACCATCCTGATTAATCAATTTCAAGTTGGCGCAATTCTCAGAGCTATTAGATTCAACAGTACCTGCATCAGGCTGACACATGAAGAATAACCAAGTTATTTCTATATTTTAATGAAGGATTTTGTAGAGTGAGGCTCCTGAGCAGCTTTGACCCAGTTCCCTATTCCATAGTGACCATCTTTAAATGAAGAACCAGGAAAATGTCCATGACAGGTACAGGTTACCCTGAGACATTAAAGCAATAGATCCAGTCCATGTTCTTCTCACATATAGAATCTCCTTTTGAACTGAAGACTCTTGGCTATGGCTGCCCCACATACAGGTCAGGTGAGAAACTCAGGTTCTCACACAGAGCTAAGAAGAAACTGGGAACCTTGCAGGACCTGGTTCTACATGAAGAGGGAGGCTGTATGGGAAAAGTTTTTCCAAAGACATGCTGAAAAAAATAAAATTATTTCTTGTTCACTCTGCCTCTCCCAAGGGAGTTCTTCCCTTAAGAAATCCCTTTGCTTAGTCTGGTATATCTATAGTGGTATAAGTATGATAGAATAATCAACAGTTTGTAACAGTTGGTGTCCATGAATGTCATGTTTGCCACCCAAGGCACAAAATAATTTCCCCTTTTTCTCTTGTCCTAACAAGCACTATTAACTCTCTTACTGTAAGAAGGATACTCTTTTTTTCCTGTCAAGCTCTATGGGTTGGATTCTTAAACTGTTCACCTGGTAACAGCAGATACCAGACAACTCTAGAACTAGCTCAAGTCCATCCGATATTTGGAGATACTTTACCAATAAGCACCAGCAGTGAAGGGAGCTGTTTCCACCTTAAAATCACCTGGGGGTAACCAAGCAGAAAGGCTATTAATCACCCAGAGATCGACATACATCTCCACATCATCAGAATCTTCAGCAACATGTGATTTGTTAAGAATGACAAGGTCATAGTCACTGGGTCTTCCACATTGATTAATTGTATTTCACAACCTAACCCTTCTATGCCAGGCAACACCAATGTTTTATTTTCCTTTCATCAACACAGAAGACATTTTATGTCACTTTGTTCATACAAGATGCCCTCCCCCCACAACCCCCCCCCACACTTCCCCTTGGCTCCTTCCACACTGCTGCACCCACCAGGGGATTTGCATACTGTCCCCTAGGTAGGACCTTACCCTGCAAGTCTAAGATAAAAGCTCAGCTCTAACCTTGACTTGACCAGGACTCCTCAGTTCAACATCTCACAATGAAGTTCCCTGCTCAGTTCCTGGGGCTGCTGATGCTCTGGATCCCTGGTAAGGGCAGAAAGGAGATTAAGAAGGAGAAGGAGGTGACAGTAAGCTCTGGGGTCCCATTGTTTCCCATGCATGTTTTGTTCACATGTGTACACCTTGCCCTTCAGCAAGGAGAATTTAATATTTAGATCTCTGAGAATTAAGAACAAGCTAAAGGAAAAGGAAACAGTGCTCTGCTGAGACCTTGAAAGTAAAAGAGTCCACCTTTGTACCTTGATTTCTTGTGTCAGCTTTTTAAAAAATGGAAAAATTTAGGGTATAAATCTAATCGTGCACACACAAATAATTTTACCTAAAATATACAACAAAACTAAACACATAAACTTAGCTCACAGTGTTTGTACATAACTTTGCACTTCTCTCTCATTATTTAAGGATCCAGTGGGGATGTTGTGTTGATCCAAACTCCACTCCCCAGCCCGTCACCCCTGGAGAGCCGGCTTCCATCCCCTGCAGGGCTTAGTCAGAGCCTCCTATATAGTGATGGAAATACCTATTTGAATTGGTACCTGCAGAAGCCAGGCCAGTCTCCCTGGGTCCTGATCTATGGGATTTCCAGTCATTTCTCTGGAAGCCCAGACAGGTTCAGTGGCAGCGGGTCAGGTAGAGATTTCACACTTAAAATCAGAAGAGTTTAGCCCTAGGATGTTGGAGTTTATTACTATAAACAAGGTCAGCAATGTCCTTCCACAGTGGTAAAACCCTAAATATAAACCTCCTTGTTTGGGGTGGCTCAGCCACCCCGTGTGTTTGGGTGGGAAGCCTGCACAGAGGACTCTCTGAGGTTACTTATGAGGCAGACGTGGGAGGAATTGAGGGAATAATTTGCAGCCTGGAGCTCTGGACTGTTCTGGCCTATCACTGCAACAGCCTTGGTTAACACGGCTTCACCAACAGAGGAACAGAGATGATCGAATGCTCTCTAAGCAGCTCGACATGACAGAAGAGAGAGGCCACTTGAAAATGCGTCCTTATCCTCCCTGCCTTTTGTGAATTTGTCCATTAAATTTAGTCATGTTCATAACAACAGAAGTTGAATATACATTAGGATTAGCAGGTTTTGCTATATTTTGAAAAGAATAATGTTTGGTAATACTTAAAAACTGGTGTTTTTTTTATTTTCAACTTTCTATTTTTCCTTTACCAATTTCACTAACTCCCCATTTACATACTCATGAAGTTATACATGAGCTACACTCAGGGGGAGTATGGCTGAGAACAGTTAATAAAAAGTGCTTGGTTTTTAGGCATCTATGCAGACTTTTGTCAATTCAGAGCACATATAGGTCTTTGATTTGCCTCAACTACCCTTTGTGATAGAAAAGGGGAGTCCTTGGAATTCCCAAGTGAGTTTTCAAAATGAAAGTATAAGCAAGGCCATTTGCTGTCAAGCGTAGAGGGGGGTGCTCAGAAATATGAGCTGCACAGTACTTCCAGCTGGGGATCATCAGCCACCGAACTACAGCCAGAATGTCACCTGGAAGCTCAGAAAGGGCTCTCAAGTCGGACGATGTCATCAGCAGCCAGGCTTGGCTTGCCCTCTCACATTAAACCAAAGTTGGTGCCCTCTTGCATTAAACAAATGAATCAAAAGTCCAAAAGTTGGTGCAAGGATTGGAAGATAACCAGCATCTGGGGGATGACCAGGCTAACATCATCCTCCTTGCTGATGCGTGTTCTGAGGTTTAAAAAGGGGAAGAGGTAAGAAGGTAAGGGTTTTGACCTTCAGGCAAAGGGGGAGGCTGGTCACGGGTTCAGCAGAGGTTCTAAGTCAGATGTCAGTGTCCCATGATGAACTGGGTGCTTTGGTGTCATGGAGTCTGCAGTTAATGGACTGGTCAGCTTCAAGCCCTTGATGTTATTTGGGGATTGGAGTTCTTATCTCCTAGGGAGAGCTCTAAGACAATATCCTCAATCAAGCATCACTGGAACATAAAAATATCTGACTCGTACTCTAACTAATGTGGATGCGATTTTCCTTTAAGCAGGAAGGTGAGTTAACAATCAGCTAGGGTGCTTTGCCCTTGTCTTGGATTTCCTCTGTTTGCAGTTGATTAGAGAAGTAAGAAAACTTAGTTTTAATTCTNCCAGGCAACACCAATGTTTTATTTTCCTTTCATCAACACAGAAGACATTTTATGTCACTTTGTTCATACAAGATGCCCTCCCCCCGCAACCCCCCCACATTCCCCCCCACACACTTCCCCTTGGCTCTTTCCATCTCTCTGCACCCACCAGGGGATTTGCATACTGTCCGCTAGGTAGAACCTTCCCCTGCAAGTCTGAGATAAAAGCTCAGCTCTAACCTTGACTCGACTTATCAGGCCTCCTCAGTTCAACATCTCACAATGAAGTTCCCTGCTCAGTTCCGGGAGCTGCTGATGCTCTGGATCCCTGGTAAGGGCAGAAAGGAAATTAAGAAGGAGAAGGGGGTGACAGAGTAAGCTCTGGGGTCCCATTGTTTCCCATGTGTGTTTTGTTCACATGGGAGATGTGTACACCTTGTCCTTCAGCAAGAAGAATTTAATATTTACACCTCTGAGAATTAAGAACGAGCTAAAGGAAAAGGAAACAGTGCTCTGCTGAGACCTTGAAAGTGAAAGAGTCCACCTTTGTACCTTGATTTCTTGTGTCAGCTTTTTAAAAAATGGAAAAATTTAGGGTATAAATCTAATCGTGCACACACAAATGATTTTGCCTAAAATATACAACAAAACTAAACACATAAACTTAGCTCAGTGTTTGTACATAACTTTGCACTTCTCTCTCATTATTTAAGGATCCAGTGGGGATGTTGCATTGATCCAGACTCCACTCCCCGGCCCGTCACCCCTGGAGAGCCGGCCTCCATCTCCTGCAGGGCTAGTCAGAGCCTCCTACATAGTGATGGAAACACCTATTTGAATCGGTACCTGCAGAAGCCAGGCCAGTCTCCCTGGGTCCTGCTATGGGATTTCCAGTCATTTCTCTGGAAGCCTAGACAGGTTCCGTGGCAGTGGGTCAGGTAGAGATTTCACACTTAAAATCAGAAGAGTGGAGCCCTAGGATGTTGGAGTTTATTACTACAAACAAGGTCAGCAATGTCCTTCCACAGTGGTAAAACCCTAAATATAAACCTCCCTGTTTGGGGTGGCTCAGCCGCCCCGTGTGTTTGGGTGGGAAGCCTGCACAGAGGACTCTCTGAGGTTACTTATGAGGTGGATGTGGGAGGAATCAAGGGAATAATTTGCAGCCTGGAGCTCTGGACTGTTCTGGCCTATCACTGCAAAAGCCTGGGTTAACACGGCTTCACCAGCCGAGGAACAGAGATGATCAAATGCTCTCTAAGCAGCTCGACATGACAGAAGAGAGAGGCCACTTGAAAGTGCGTCCTTATCCTCCCTGCCTTTTGTGAGTTTATCCATTAAATTTAGTCATGTTCATAACAACAGAAGTTGAATATACATTAGGATTAGCAGCTTTTGCTATATTTTGAACAGAATAATGTTTGGTAATACTTAAAAATTGGTACTTTTCTATTTTCAACTTTCTATTTTTCCTTTACCAATTTCACTAACTCCCCATTTACNAACAACAGAAGTTGAATATACATTAGGATTAGCAGCTTTTGCTATATTTTGAACAGAATAATGTTTGGTAATACTTAAAAATTGGTACTTTTCTATTTTCAACTTTCTATTTTTCCTTTACCAATTTCACTAACTCCCCATTTACATACTCATGAAGTTATACATGAGCTACAATCAGGGGGCATATGGCTGAGAACAGTTAGTAAAAAGTGTTTGGTTTTTAGGCATCTATGTAGACTTTTGTCAATTCAGAGCACATATAGGTCTTTGATTTGCCTCAATTACCCTTTGTGAGAGAAAAGGGGAGTCCTTGGAATTCCCAAGTGAGTTTTCAAAATGAAAGTATAAGCAAGGCCATTTGATGTCAAGCGTAGAGGGGAGTGCTCAGAAATATGGGCTACATAGTACTTCCAGCTGGGGATCATCAGCCACCCAACTACAGCCAGAATGTCACCTGGCAGCTCAGAAAGGGCTCTCAGGTCATTTTCAGATAAATTTTCTTATCTGTACACAATATCCGGACTAATGCTATATTTACAAGGGTCTAAAATTTGACATCATAATTTTTATACTTCTCTTGCAGGTACTTTCATCTGGTCCATATGTCAACACCACGTGAGGGTTCACTCAGGTTAATTCACAATATACATATTTACCCAGTTCCAAGTTCTGGTCCAAAGTTTTTTATTTGCTTATCACATTGAAGATTTCAATGCTATGAGAATGGTTACTAATATACTCTCTTCTCTCACAAATGTTAACACTGGGACAAATTTTATAACAGGTTGTTCCTTGTCATCTCTCTTTTTTATTTTTTCTTACAAGGTCTGACGATGTCATCAGCAGCCAGGTTGGCTTGCCCTCTCACATTAAACAAAAGTTGGTGCCCTCTTGCATTAAACAAATGAACCAAAAGTCCAAAAGTTGGTGCAAGGATTGGAAGATAACCAGCATCTAGAGGATGACCAGGCTAACATCATCCTCCTTGCTGATGCATGTTCTGAGGTTTAAAAAAGGGAAGAGGCAAGAAGGTGAGTAAGGGTTTTGACCTTTAGGCAAAGGGGGAGGCTGGTCACGCGTTCAGCAGAGGTTCTAAGTCAGATGTCAGTGTCCCATGATGAACTGGGTGCTTTGGTGTCATGGAGTCTGCAGTTAATGGACTGGTCAGCTTCAAGCCCTTGATGTTATTTGGGGATTGGAGTTCTTATCTCCTAGGAGAGCTCTAAGACAATATCCTCAATCAAGCATCACTGGAACATAAAAATATCTGACTCGTACTCTAACTATTGTGGATGCGATTTTCCTTTAAGCAAGAAGGTGAGTTAACAGTCAGCTAGGGTGCTTTGCCCTTCTCTTGGATTTTCTCTGTTTGCAGTTGATTAGAGAGGTAAGAAAACTTAGTTTCAGTTCTTAATTGTAGGTGTGTGACATCTAAAGTAAATCAACATAAGAGAGTGTAATGGGAGATAAACAGAAATAAGATTTTGAGAAGGATTCTATTAGAGCATGATATCATTTCCAGGTAGTTTCAGAAATACAGTTTCTCACTTCCTCTGATAACTTCAAGGAATTGATGATTATCAGTATCTAATTTAATGGCTAACTGAAATTTTCTGCTTGGTCTTAGTTTACCCCAAAGATGGCCATTTTCTGGCTAAGGTCTGTTTCAATGATAATTGAATTACTGTTACGATCAATACCATGAGGTTAGTTTGAATCCAAGGCAAATCACTATCACTGAATTTTGAAACCTTAGCATAAAGCCAGAAATGAAAGATGTTGTTATTGTTTAGGTGCATACTTAGGACTAACATTACTGATTAGCAAATATTTGCTTTATTGTTCCCTAGAATCAAAAAGCTTCTTCCTTTATTTTACTTTAAATAGATAATTTTGGTGCAATCAGATATCCAGGGGTAATAGATTCATTTAATTCTCACAATTAATTTCAATTTTCACCTAGAGCTATTGGCATTCCAGAATATGAGAGAGCCAATCATCCTTTGGATTGAGGATATTCTTAATTTAGTGAGGCAAGAATATAAAATAAAAGTAAAATCTCACCAAATAATCTTCTAACAAGTTATCATTGCCTCTAGTTCCTTGTTAAACTTTATAATTTTATCCTGCGACCTGGAGCTCAGCATTTCTTTTATTCTAATTCTATATCTTTTTTTGTTTGTTTGTTTCTTTACTGGTCTTCATTCTCTGCTTGAAATAAAAAGTGTTCTAGAAAAGCCAGTATGCAAATTTCTTCGACTACTGAAAGGTGTGGGTTGTTGCTGCTCAGAGATCCCTGAAACTTTATCCTTGGCTCCCAGCTAGGAAAGGCCAAGATAGAGGAAATGTACTGCTGTGAGCCTGTTGCTCCCTTAAGGTGGAACCTCACCATTTCCACTCCTGATAAAGATATTGCTTCCTTATT
>NW_007732215.1:78333-98194 GCF_000696425.1 Galeopterus variegatus | reverse complement strand
ATAAGACTGAGAATGGCCACCAAATAATTAACTCATCTCCTGCATCTTTCTTGTTCTAAGCTTTGGTTTGTTGTTAACTGGAAATGAAACAAAGTGGTTAAGAGAGAATTTCAGTCGATTTCAAAAACCAGTTTAAGTAATTTAATTTGGTCTTTGATTCTTCCTGAAGTTCTTAAAATGTCCTTCTGTGGGTTTTGAAAATGATATAATGTAGAATAAGAAGCATCAAACATGAGAATTCTTACCTCACATTCTCCATTCTTATGTAGATAAACTATCTTACCTAGATTAAAAATTCAAAGAAAATTATTTCCCATTGTCATTTTGTTATATTCATATAAATTTTCATTCCAAAAGCAGCCGTAACTGAAAGGCTATACTCCCTAATTCCATTCTTAAACTTTTCTTGGGTTTTCCACTCACTGTTTGTCAACTAAACCATGTTTTCCTACAAAGTCTAATAGGCAAACCTCACGTTAAAACAGTAGAGAAAAATATTAAATTTCCAATCAAAGTCTGGCTTTTAAGGAAAACTTATTTTGAGGATAGAGGCTCATTTCTTCAAGGGTGAGCCTTGAGCAGGGATCTTAAAGCAGATAAAGATTTTATATGGCAGAGAGCGTTCGGGTGGGCAATGGAATTATTGTTTTACCTTCCAGTTATACCATAGGTGACATGGGCTCAGCAGAACCTTAACATTTAGAGGCACAAAGCCTTGATCTCAAGTACTTGTCATATGCCCATTTATCTTTATGGCTCAGTTGAGGACCTCTACAGGTTTTTTTTTTTTTATATTTACTTCAAGAAAAAGGAAAGAGAAATAACTCAAACATTGATATACAAATTTGTATAAGGTAGAAGGAGAATAGGGTCTTAAAGATTTAGAAAAGCTGGGCATGTAAATATACCTGTGTCTTCCAGTATTTAGAGAGAACGTATTAAACTCACAGGATAAACACATCTACAGAACCTTCTAGAAGCTTCCTGTAAACAGAATTTTTACCCATGAATTTTACCTCTTCTGGGTGACACTTTATAGTTCTTTAGTAAAGTCAACCAGCTTCAACTGCAGGGGCTTTAAGCCAAGAATCCCCTCTACCCAACCCGCAGTTGGGGAATCTCACCGTGATGGGTGAATTTCTTTCTTTCTTTTTTCTTTTCTTTTTTCTCTTAACCAGTTTATTGACGTATGATTGACATACAAAAAATAACATATTTAACATATAGAATTTATGAGTTTGGAAATCAGTATACACCTGCAAAACTATCACTACAATCAATGCCATAAATATACATATCACCTTCAAAAGTTTTCTCCCACCCTCTTCATTTATTCATTCATTCACTCATTTAACTTATGCAAGAACAAACTCTGATGTTTATTCAAAAAAAACCCTCGATTTGGGTCCAGTAGGAAACAAACATCTGTGCATGTGTTCTAGCCAAAACTTTAAGGGTTTGGACAGTTTGGGTCGATAAAGTCTACAGTACAAAGACTATAGAATGTGCAGCAGTGTTACAAAAATGAGCCAAAGTTAGCTCTTTATACTGGCCCTGAAGTTGTCTATTTCTAAACTGCAGATTTACTTCTAAACTACTATCATCAAACTCAAATTTTAACATCTAATTATTTCAAAAATAGCCCCACAATTTGAATTTTAACCATTCAAACATGGCTTCCTTTGCATATCTCAGGAAATTTCACCCATGTCTGCTAGCAATAGATAAGATAAGCCCCAGGCAATAAAAAGCCCAAGCTACAACTGCCCTTTAGAGCTCTATGACACAGGGACTCCCCACTGTGCTGCTGTGTGATGTCACCAAGACACAAAAGTCTTTTCTCCATTTCCCCTTCCCCCCAGGCCTTAGTTTGCCTCCTCCTTTGCTAAGTAGCAAAGCTAGTACCTTAGCCCCTGGACAGATTCCTGCTGTGAGGGACTTTCCCCAAGCAAACCTGTCAAAGCATCCCCAGTTTGTGTGTGCTACTGCCACCTTGTGGCATGTATTTTTCCATGCTCAGCCCCCCGACTAGCTCAAACCCCTTATGATCAGTATCACACTCTCCACCCCACAAACACTGACTTCAGCATAATTGACACAAACAATTTCAAGGCCACTTCTCCATCCACACTAACTTGATGACCACGTGCACTTCTTGAGTATCTACTAAATATTTTATTTCTGGGGCTCCTATGATGACAGCTATACTGTTGGAGCTGTCCACTTTTACTTGTACAAAAATATAATGCAAACCTAGGCAAAGCTTGTAACTTTTCCTCTGGTATCAGCTTGTTGGAAACCCCTATTTCAACGGTATTCAAGATTTGTTTTAGTCAGATATGACAGGACATGCAGAGATGAAAATGATTGCCATAAGGAAAACCTTTTTATTATACTCACAGTTCCCTAGACACAGGAGACGTGACCCGCCATGTGGGGCCACACAGGGAAGCACCCATGTGAGATGAGCAGTAAGAGAGAGAGAGGAACTGTGGGCAGAGTCTTCATTGTAGATTATGCAGGAAAGAGGAGGAACACAAGGTAAGCAGGAGAAGCAGGTTTAGAATTGGATATTGTTCACCTATCTTTTTACTATTTCCCTGTGTTTCTTTTAGGCTATAGGGGTGATTCCTAGTTGTCTGGTATCTGACTTTGAGGTGATTAGGTCCTTTCTCCAGGGATGTGACATGAGCAGAATAGACAAGTTGAAAGCAGTGAGATGATGTCCCCATCACATCTCCTTGGGCTTCTGCTCCTCTGGGTTTCAGGTGAGAATATTTGGACATGGCTAAAAGTGGGGATATTGCTTCAATTGCTAATTTTCTTCATTGGGAACCCTGCAACATATGAAATTTGTCTTATTCTTTATATTAGAATTTTTTTTAAAAAAAGTTTTTCTCCTAACTAGGTTAGTGCTGATTTCCATGTATAGAGAGTAGTATTCTGCTAAAGTTTCCTATATGGTTTCAGCCTCCAGGGGTGATATTGTGCTGACCCAGTCTCCAGACTCCCTGTCTGGAACTCCAGGGGAGAAAGTCACCATCACCTGCCAGGCCAGTCAGAGCATTAGCACCAGCTTACACTGGTACCAGCAGAAACCGAATCAGCCTCCAAAGCTTCTAATAAAGTATGCTTCTTAGTCCATCTCTGGGATCCCCTCACGGTTCAGTGGCAGTGGATCTGGGACGGATTTCACACTCACCATCAGTAGCCTAGAAGCTGAAGATGCTGCAACTTACTACTGTCAACAGAGCAGTAGTAATCCTCACACTGTGCTACACCCCAGAACAAAAACTTGCTCAGCCTGGGTAAGCAGAACGTTGGGCAATATCATGTTCTTCTTCTGATCTTTGCAGGTGCAGTTGGGGAATGACCTGACCAGCACCACAAAGAAAGGGTCACTGCCTTGAATATATTTCATTTTTACCCACAGTAATTTTTCAAACTAATGAACAGTTGTTGAAGATAAACTGTACTTTTTCTTTCTATAGACTTATTTAAACTGTCTTATGCGAGTTGGATAAAATTTCAGGTTTACTGTTCAGGGGTTACAGTTACTCATTTATGGCAAAAAGTATTAAAGAAAAAAATAGGAAGCAACCAAGATGTGGCTTGAAATTGAAGTGTCAGTGGAAACCATGGATTCATATCTCAATTGTCCTGAGTTCAAATGAGTAGCAAATGGAGCCCATTGCTGTCGCAGCTGCCTGAAGCCTAGAATTTTTCAAGACAGATTAGCACTAAGGTTCACTTTTGCTAGTAGAACATTCTAACTGAGAATTGAAGAGACTCTATATTTAGGTTTTCGTTTGAAAACTGGTACATCAGTGAAAGGAATTTAGATATCTGGCCAAAGCCTGAGAAAGGGATATTATTCTCCCGCAGATAATATATAGCCAATAAAGAAAAAAAAAAAAAAATCTGAGTCCTCTATTGCCAGTCCAAGGAGCAGGGAAGAGCTCCAGGCTGAATGGAAGTTGAACTAAAGAATCCTCAAGTTCCCCAATTAGAGTCCCTTCATCAAAGACATAGGTAACAGGGCAACTAACAAGAAAGAGAACGTAGCTTTGTAAACTCAGATAAGGATGGAAAAATTAAATAGACGTTTTCATTTCATACATCGATTAACATGAAATACAGGTAGATCATCAACTTAAGAATGAATATTCTTTACTGGTTTTCAGAAACTTCGAATATCTCCTCCCTCATATATCTATAAAATTCAAATTACAATTTTAAAATAATTTATTTTTACTCCTCGAATTTTATTGATTTTTGTTTGTCTTGTATCATTTGTTCCTTTCTTTCTGATGTACTGTTTGTCTTCTGTATTTGTTGGTTTCTTGGGGTGGTAGATAAAATTTTTTTTCTCTTTCTTGTTAGCATTTTTATTTTACTAGTGGGTTTTGTTTTTTCTTGAGTATTTATGGCAGTGGTGGTGGTTTTTCAGGTACCAAACCCAGTAATTCCTTGATAATTTCTTGTGAAGCTGGTCACATCGTAGTGAACTCCCACAGTTGTTGTTTGTCTGAGAAATATACTATTTGTCTTTCATTTTGGAATGATAGCTTTTCTGGGTAAAGTATTCTTAGCTGGAAATTTTTGCCTTATAGTATTTTGAATATATCATCCCATTCTTTTCTGGCTTTTAGGATTTCTGATGAAAAGTCTGATGTTAGTCTGATTATGGCTCCCTTATAGGTGACTTGATGCTTCTCTCTTGCAGCTTTTAAGATTCTCTCTTTGCTTTGAGTTTTTCCATTTTAACTATAACATGTCTTGGAGAGGACCTTTTTGTATTGAATATGTTTGGAGATCTTTGACCTTCCTGAATCTGAAGGTCTGTGTCTTTTCCTATACCTGGGAAGTTTTCTGCCATTTTTTCATCAAACATGTTTTCAATGCCATTTCCTTTTTCTTCCTCTTCTGGAATACCCATGATTCTGATATTTGAGCACTTAAGGCTGTCTGTTATCTCTTAGATTTTCTTCAATGTTTTTAATTCTTTTTTTTTTTTTGTCCACCTTGTTATTTCAAACAGGCCATCTTGAAGGTCAGAAATTCTCTCTTCTGCTTGTTCCAGCCTGCTAGTTAAACTCTCTGATATTTTATTTTATTGAATGAATTCTTCTGCTCTGCTACATTATTTTTCATTGCATTGATTTCTTTGTACATTTCTTCTTTCGGGTCCTGTATACTTTTTCTCATTTCATTGTGTTGTCTAACTGAGTTTTCTTGTAATTCATTTAATTTCCTTAGAATTGTTGCTCAAAATTCCTTTCCAGTCATTTCAAGGACTTCCTGTTCTGTAGGATCTAGAGCTTGGGAGTTATTATTACTCTTTGGTGGTGTTGTACTTTCTTGATTTTTTGTATTTCTGGCATCTTTCCTTTAGAGTTTAGTCATTGTAGCAGGGGATTTCACGGTCTACTCATTTGACTCTAATGTCTGGCTAGGATCCTGCAGGGACTGCCAGTTTGACACAGCTGCCTCAGTGCCTGTGGGTGGGAGGCTGGGGCCTCTCTCGGCATCATGCACTGGCCTGGCCTGGGAGTCCAGCAATGACACCTACCTGCTCTGGCCTCAATTGACATTTTTTTTTTCTGTGAAAATAAAGTGTCTTCAGTTGAATGGAATGAATATTTTCCACTATGAAAACTATGATTTTCATTGAATAGCTTTTTATTTAGTGCTAGTGTTTTGAGAAAAAGTTAAAGCCATGTGTGAGGAACAATTGTTCATGATTAAATAATATGTTTTTGTGTATGATGAAAAACACATAACATGTGATCCACCCTCATAACACTTTTAAGTATGCAGTACAGCATTGTTAACAATTGTACAATGTTGTACAGAAGACCTCTAGAACTTTGTCTTCTTGCAGAACTGAAACTTTGTGCTCATGGAACAGTAACTACCCATTTTTCCTCCACCTAGCCATTGGCTGCCACCATACTGCTTTGTGCTTTTGTGAATTTGACTACTTTATATACCTCCTGTAAGTAGAATCATTCAGTATGTGTCCTACAATTGGCTTATTTAATCTAGCGTGATGTCCTCAAAATTCAACAAGTTGTCACATATGACGGAATTTCTTATTTTTAAGGCTAAATTATCTTTCATTCCATGTATAAAAGGGTACTTCAAAAACTTTGCGAAAAAATAAAATTAAAAGATAATACAAATCTTTCCATGAACTTTTTGAATTTTCCTATACACTACATTTTCTTTATTCATTCACACATTGATAGACATTTAGTTTGCTTCCATCTTTTGTCTATTGTGAATAATGATGCAATTAACATGGGAGTGCAAATATATCTTCAAGTTAATTTTAATTCTTTTGAATAAATACTCAGAATGAAATTGTTGTATCATATGGTAGTTGTATTTTTAATTTTTGTAGAAACCTCCGTACACTTTCATATAGTAGTTGCATCATTTTACATTTTCACCAACAGCGTCAAAGAACATGAAATATTGCTCAAACAAAAGAATAAATAAATCTTCAGAAATTGACACTAAAAAATAGACATACATGAATATTCTGACAAAGAACTCAAAATAACCATCATAAAGATGCTCTCTAGCTCAGGAAAACAATGCATGCTCAAAATTTAAATTCAACAAAGAGGAAATATTTATAAAAAATAAATTTTGGTACTGAAGAATACCAACCATCATAAAGATGCTCTACTAGCTCAGGAAAACAATGCATGCTCAAAATTTAAATTCAACAAAGAGGAAATATTTATAAAAAATAAATTTTGGTACTGAAGAATACCATAACTGAACAAAAAATTACCAGAGAGGTTCGACTGTGTAAGTGATCAAGCAAAAGAAAGAATTAGGAAAATCAAAGACAGGTCATTTGAAATTTTCCAGCCAGAAGAAAAAGTATGTGAAGAGAGCTTGACGGACTTAGGGGTTTCAAGTGAAACTAAAAAAGTACATTATGGAAGTCTCAGAAGGATAAGAGAGAAAGAAAGGGGGAGAAAGCTTATTTTAAAAAATAAAGCCAAAAACACACTAAATCTGGTGAAGGAAATGGACATCCAGATTTATGAAGCATGAAGTTCTCCACATAAATTTAAACTAAATAAGGCATGTTTTTATCCCCAGTACTGGTAGTTAGGTGAAGGAGCTGCTTAGAAAATGACAGCTATGTAAATTAAAGTAAATAAAATATTCAGAAATTGGTTAATTCTGTTTCAAAAATAAGATAATGGTATGTAGTGTCTGGAGATGTAAGTCTACTTAATGTAAGTTGATAAGAGAAGGTCTCTGGGTTATCATCTAGATGCACTCTAAATAATGAGGACATAGCTATATGACCAATTGTGGGATAATTATTAAACCAAACTGAATACATACTGCAAAGACCATTTGGAAGGTAAAAACTTAGAAAGTGTTGAGACTAGAAAAAATGGTCAGTATTGTTTTAATGTATTGAATAAGGAAGAAAATATAGGCCAAAAAATGTCAGAATGGTTAATATCACCTAGATTATAGAAATCCTATAGCAGGCTGACTATATGTACTTGTTTGTTTAGTATAGCCCTTATGGCATTGTATGGCATAATTAATAATAGTGCTAACTTTTTATCTCAAAAATGCACTTACAGACCAATGGTTGTATGATCACCTTACATAAAAAGCATGGCATGTACATTATATTTAGTCTAATGCAGTGAGTACACTTTTTTAGGTTTTAACAGAGTTCTGGTATGATACTATTTAGATTCCAAAATGTAATTTTACATGCTACGTGTTTTTTTTATCTCAAAAATGCACTTACAGACCAATGGTTGTATGATCACCTTACATAAAAAGCATGGCATGTACATTATATTTAGTCTAATGCAGTGAGTACACTTTTTTAGGTTTTAACAGAGTTCTGGTATGATACTATTTAGATTCCAAAATGTAATTTTACATGCTATGTGTTTAATAGACAGTTGGGGATTTATAGCTTACTGGCCTGAGCATAGTTGAAAAATAGCACTGTTAATTGAGTTGGGAAAGACTAAGGAGAAAGCAGGCAGTCCAAACTGAAGAATTCTTCTTTGGACATTTTCAGGTTGCAAAGCTTATTGATGTTCAAATCAAGATGGAAGTTAAACAAGTCAGTGAATTAAGGTGTGAGGGAAAAGGCATAGTTTGCTAGTATTTTGTACAGAATTTTTGCAACTGTGTTCATCAGACATACTGGCCTGTAGTTTGTTTTCTTGTTGCATCTGCCTTTGGCATCAGGTTAATGCTGGCCTCATAAAATGAGTTAGAAAGTGCTCCCTCTTCTTCTATTTACTTGGAAGAGTTTGAGAAGGACTAACATTAATTCTTCTTTAAATGTTTGGTAGAATTCTCTGGTGAAACCATCTGGTTTTGAGCTTTTCTTTTTGGGGAAGTTTTGAATTACACACTCAATTTCCTTATTCATTATTGGTAAGTTCAGATTCTCTATTTATTCATGATTCACTCTCGGTAGATTTTATATATGTAACTGGTTTTCGACAAGGATTCCAAGAATGCACAATGGGGAAGGAATAGTCTCTTCAACAAATGATGCCAGCAAAATTGGATATCACATGCAAAAACAAAAAAGAAAACTTAACTCCTACCTTACACAAAGGCACAGGCCACAACAGCAAAATTAGACAAGTGGGATTATATCAAGCTTAAGACTTCTGCATATCAAGGAAACAATCAATAGCATAAAAAGGCAACATATAGAATGGGAAATAATATTTACAAGCCATATGTCTCATAAGGGGTTTATATTACAAAATACATAATGAACTCTTACAAGTCTATAGATAAATAAATAAATAAATGTTTAAAAATAGGCAAAAGACTTGAATAAGTTATTTCTCAAAAAAAGACATATGAATGGCCAAGAAGTATATAAAAAGGTGCTCAACATCATAAATTATCAGGGAAATAAAATATTGTACAATAAATAATATATAAAATTTGTATTTAATTGCAAAATGCAATTAAAATTATGTGGAAAAATCACCTCGTATCTGTTAGAATAATTTTTACTAACAAAACTCCCCCCAAAACTAATAAAGCAAACAAAAAATATGTGTTGGCAAGGTTGAAAGAGAAATTGGAACCATTGTACACTGTTTTGGGGGGATGTAAACTGGTGCAGTAGCTATGGAAATCAATATGGGAGTTCCTCAAAAATAAGAAATAAAACTATCATATGACCTAGGGATCCCACTTATGGATGTATATCCAAAGAAATTGAAATTGGCACCTTGAAGAGATATCTGCACTCCCATATTCACTGCAGCACTATCTACAATAGCCAAGATATGGATACTACCTAAATGTCTATGTAAGGATGAACGAGTAAAGATAATGTGGCATATATATATAGTGGAATGTTATTCAGACTTTAAAAGAAAAGAAGGAAATGCTACTATCTATGACAACATAAATGAACCTGTAGACATTATGCTAAATGAAATAAGCCACTCACAAAAGGACAAATACTGTATGATTCCACTTTAATGAAGAGTCTGGAATAGCCAAACCCATAGAAGCAGAGAAGATAATAATGGTAGGCAGGGCTTTGGTATGTTGAGAGAAATGGGTTATTACTCAATTGTTATAAAGTTTCAGATATGCGAAATGAGTAAATTCTAAAGATCTGCTGTACCACAGAGTGCCTATAGTTAACAATACAAATATTGTGCACTTAAAAATTTAAGGGCCTAGATCTCATTTTAGGTGTCCTTACCACACTAAATAAAGAAGCACACACACACATGCATGGAATCTCTGGGAGGTGCTGGGTATGTCTATTACCTTGATTGTAGTGATGGTATCATGGGTGTTTGCATATACCCATACTCACCAAATTGTACACAATAGATATATGTGGTTCTGTTTATACCTTGATAAAACTGTTTTTAAAAAGAAACAAAGAAAAGAGATTAAAAAAAGAACAAAAGAGAAAGAAAAAAGAAAGAAAGAGAGAGAGAGCAGAGAGGCAGAGAAGAGAGACAGAGAGGAAGAGAGAGAGAACAAGGAAGGAAGGAAGGAAGGGAGGAAGGAAGGAAGGAAGGAAGGAAAGAAGGAAGGAGAGAGAAAGAAAGAAAGAAAGAAAGAAAGAAAGAAAGAAAGAAAGAAAGAAAGAAAGAAAAAGAGTTTCCATGTCCATGTTAATGGGTAGAGAGACTCAATATTGTCAAGATGTCTTTTCTACCAAACTTGATCTACAGATTCAATGCAATCCCAAGCAAAATTTCAGCAAGGTATATCAGCAAACTGATCTAATATATATAGAAAGGCCTAGAATAACCAACACAATAATGAAGTAGAAGGACATAGTTGGGGAACCAAGACTACCTGACTTCAAACCTTACTATAAGGCTGTAGTAATCAAGGCAGCATGGTATTGGTAAAAGAAAAGACAAATAGATAAACAGAATAATAGAGAACCCAGAAATAGACCTACAGAAATTTGGTCAATTCATCTTTGACAAATGAGCAAGGCAATACAGTGGAGAAAAGATAATCTTTTAACAAACAATGCTGGGACGAATGGGCATCTATTTACACACACACACACACACACACACACACACACACACACACACGAATCTAGACAGAGATCATACATTCTTCACAGATACTAATTCAAAATGGATCATAGATTTAAATGTAAAATGAAGTTTTACGATGAGACTTTACTTCATTAAACTCTTTAATGAAGAATGAAAAGGAAAAAGTGAAGAACAGAATTAACTAATATATTTAAATACAAGATCTTTTAGCACCTTTAATCTCTTCTAATGTTTGATCCCTCTTTTTAGGTAGGGTGCAGCCCATTTTGGTTTTCTTAGGTTCTCCTCTGTCTCCTGTCCCTCCTGCTGCTGACATTCTGCCTGGGTCCTAAGTCCATTCAGCATGACCTTCATCTACCATGAAAAACTGGAAATGTACCAAACAACTATTGGCCCCCCTTACTTGCAGCCAGTTTTCTAAGTCATCAGGGAGTCAGTAAACCTGCCTTAGAGAGGACGTTTATATTCTGGCTTCTTGGCTTAGTTCAGACATTGGGAACTTAAATCCTTCATTGGGATTTCCTCAGTCCAGAGGTTGTTTGACAAGAACTATTTTCCAAGTATTTATCCTGGGTGTCAGCGTCTTAAAGGAAGGGTGAAGAACTGTAAAGAAGTAACAAACATAATGCCACTGTCATAATTTGGAACCTCTATAGATTTCTTGCATTTGTCATTGTTTGTTAGGCCCATCTGCTTCCACAGTGATTCACATTCTACAAAGGAAAGGAAAAAATAATAATTTCAACAATCCAAAAAAGAAGAGGTGATGTTGGCTTTCAACAGCAGGTCTTCATGCAGAGGAACACAACCACTCCCACCGATGACTGATCCGACCCTAGGGCAGGGCTGTTCCTCCGTCATTGTTCTCTGGATGGGAAGCAGTTCTAGAACAGGTTCTGGAAGAGCTCTGGAGCAGGGCTTCCCCCATACCCCTGCCCCTTTGTTCAAAAGTCCAGTGTCTTCCACCTCAGGGTCAATGCCTGCTTCCAGGAGATCCACGTCACAGCCCTCACCCACCCCTCCTCTGCTCAGGCTGCCATAACACTGGGGCCCTTTAGTAACCTCCTCCCACCATCTCATCTACACATTTCTCCTTTTTTTCTGAATAAAATTCAGCCTTGGCTCCACTGCAGAATAGTTGGGAAGTTCTGTCACACATAAAAGTCCTGACCACGTCACAGCGTCTGGGGGTAAGCAGCTCAGCTCTGAGTTCTGAAGGGGGTTTTTGTTCCAGTCTATAGTAACACTGTGGGTGGAGAGCTGCTGCACTGCTGACAGTAATAGTTGCAGCATCTTCAGCCTCCACACTGCTGATTGTCACAGTGAAAGGTTCCAGACTCGCTGCCACTGAACTGGGCTGGGACACTGGAGGCCAAGGTTAATGTGCTATAAACAAGGAGCTTTGGAGCCGCTCCTGGCTTCTGTTGGTACCAGTGCAAGTAGCTAGAGCTTACACTGGAGCTGGCCCTACAGGTGACAGCGACTGTCTGTTCTTGGGAAACTGCCATGGGTGCTGGGGACTGGGTCAAGATGACTTCTGCACTGGATCCTTGCTCCACATTGGAAGATACATACATAAAAAATTCAGAAGAGGTAACAGATTCATAAATATATTAACAATCTTGAATTAAGCAGAGCAAAACTGAACTCATCTTGAAATAAGCAGAGCAAAACTGAACTAAATTTTTTAAAGCTCTGTTCTTATCAAACATTTGTTAGATGCCCAGGAATTTACTGCGACATTCTATGCTATGTGGTCCTTCCTCTGTGGCCTCATTCCTCTGGAACTTGGGTGAATCCTGAGTTTACAGCTTTCCATTTTCTAACCTGTGACAAAAAATATAATAATAAGCTGAGCCTAGAAATACATTTTTCTAAATGATTCTTCTCCCAGTCTCAATTTGCCCTTCTTTTAGGTTAGGTCACCTCCTTAAAACAATCTGTGTAATTTGTGATTTCAGAGGGAGGAATATGCCATGCAGTAGGAACGTGTCCAGAATTTTTAAGAATTGATAGCCTTTCAATCCATTTCTTCTCAGCTTTGATGTTTGTCTTAGGAAGAATATACACCTGGAATCCTTGGGCAATATTAGGCATCTCCTATGCCTGTCTCTCCAAGCAGGTGAAAGAGTTCTACATGAGCAAGGTCAGGCATGATGTATAAGGGGGTTAAATTCGCCATCGTCGTACAAGATCAGCCATAACCTTAATGTAAATCTATATATATCATAAATTGTCCTGTGGGTTTTCCTTATAACTAATCGAGGTGGTGTTTATAGACTTCCAAAAGCTGTCACACAGACTCCCAAATTTTGGAAAGACCTAATCATTCAAACAATCTGAAACCTAAAATGTATGCATGAACTTGTTGGCACATATGAGGGTACTTCAAAAAGTTTCATGGACAAATGAAATTAAAAGATAATAGGAATCTTTTCATGAACCTTTGAAGATCCCTTGTATAACCAATGCCTTTCACTACACTGCTTAAAACCGCTCTATAAGCAGTGACTGTATATATTCAGCCATTTATTTGGTAAGTCACATTTTTCCAATAATGGCAAAATGGCTAGGCACAGGCACCAAAAATGACACTGGTGTTGGGCAGCCAATGGCAGAGATAAAAATACATGGGACAATGCGAACAGTAAGAAGAGTCCACAAAGTATAAACAAACAGCAACAGTGGCCTCCAGGAGCATTGTCCTTTCCTTGTACCAAAAAGCTTCATCATCAGATAGAGAATGTTTGTGGTGAAGGAGGGACAATATTTATGGGCAAAATATTTGCGGATCAATAGGGCCTGAATCAGAATCCAGAAAACTCTACTTTAGCCCCTATGCACGATGAAGACTGTAGAACAATAACAGAAAGTTATTCAGTGATTTTTATCTGTAAATATTTGTCTCACTAAGCAGGAATTGTGTTAATCCAGATAGGCTAGAATAGGTTGTGGTAAAAAAAAAAAAAAAATATATATATATATATATATATTTCCAGGAACTTAAACTATTGAGTTTTTCTTGTGCACATATGAAAATAATATGTAATTTCAAAAGATAAATATTTCTACAAGACAAATAATGAAAACATCTTGTCCCATTTTCTATCTCCCCAATCTTTATTTGCTTCTAAGAGCTGATGATTTGAATTTCATTCAGCAATTCAAATTGATTTCAACTTTGTTAGAACTAGTTTGTTCTAGTATTTAACTCTATGTTCATCTGTTTATCTAATCTGTCTATTGATATCTACTTGTATATGTGTGTGTGTGTGTGTGTGTGTGCTACATATATGCCTAGGTATATAACAAGCTTACACTGCTATACTTAGATAGATAAATAGAGAGATAGATCTAACAAGCTTTTACTGCTATATTATGACTTCCCAGTTTTTGATAGAGCTTACACTGCTATACTTAGATAGATGAATAGAGAGATAGATCTAACAAGCTTTTACTGCTATATTATGACTTCCCAGTTTTTGATACTAAATATTGACTTTCCAGGAAAAGAAGACAGGAATTTGAGGATTTATCTCTCATAAAACTCTCTCCCCACTCTTGCACTTTTTCTCCTGTCTTTTTCTGTCTATAACATATTTAACATTTGTCAACATGATGAATTTTATCATCATCATCACTATAAATAGTATTTAAAGCTAACCATTAAGTATATTGTGGTTACATTTTGTCTACAAGAGAACTTTTATTTCCTGTCATTATTTTCCTTTATACCTAGCGGTAACCTACCCACACACTCTCCAACAGAAGAGTAAATGCCATATGTGCATACATGATATGCAGTTATGTAATTGATGCAATAGTTTTGCAGACACCTGAGCCCTCTGTCCTCCTTGTGCAACCTAGAAGCCTTGCTCCTCATAGCTCCTGCACCATTACTGTGAGATATCACTGTAGCATTAGCACACCTTGTTCTGTGCTGAAAGCCTTGTGTTGTATGTCTTCCTCGTGGAGGACCATATTTTTTAGTAGTTTCCCAAGTAGGACTTGAGAAATAAATGATTTAAAATCTAAAAGCTCTTTGTCGTATTATTCCACTTGAATATTTTGGATATTATGAAGTTATAAGTTAGAAATAATGTCTCCTGAGAATTTTAAAAACATGTATCCATTTTTTCCTATCTTCCAGGTATACTGTTAAAAATTATTTCATTTTGATTTTATATATTTTTGAATGTCCTGTTTGCATCTCCCATCTTCCACTATGTTTTTTAGAATCTTCTCTTAATTACCAAATTTCTTAAATTTTAAAACACTTTTCCCTGACGGGATTGTTTTCTCATTATTATATTGAATGCTCAGCCATCAGTGAGATTCCTCAATCGAGAACTCAAGTCTGTTCTTTTGTATGTTTGGGACAGCTAAAATTTCAAACTATATTTGTGACTATTGTATTTATTTCTGAATTGTTTCTGAATACAGGAGTAGACAATGGGTCATAATTTTAATACCTATTGGCCCCATAAGGAAAAACAAAAATAGTTTAAGAGAGCTAGATAAAGTTCTTATATTACTCATTTTGTTATTTTTTCTAGATTTAACAGAGAAAGTGCACAAACAGAAATGCAGAGCGCAATGAGTTCTCACAATGTGAGCCTCCAGGAGAGGGTACGGTGTCTCAGCCAGCACTCCGGAGCCTGAACCTGGCACTACCTCCTGATCTTCTCTGTCCCCCTCTACACCCAGTGCAACCCTGACGTGTTACAGTCTACTTGCTTTTGCTGTGCATTGAACTTTATGCTAATAAAACCAGTCAAGGTATATTCTTTGATTTCTGCCTACTTTCACTCAACACTGTGTTTAAGACGTTTATCTAAATTCTACACATAATTCTACATAATTCATTTTCATTGTTGTTTAGTATTCTATTATGTGAATATGCCACAATTAATTTATCCTATCTGCTGTTGATGGCTACTGTTTCAGTCATGGCTCTTACAAGAAAAGCTTGTTCAAGATATTTGCTCATTTTTCTTAAGAGTTTTCTTATCTGCTTCTACGAGTTTAATTCAGTCCCTGGATTTCATTTCATCTTTTTGAAGCTTCACATTCTTTTAGTGTTTCTTTTGGTTTTGAAATACACATTTCTAATAATATGTTTACACTGACATTTCTTCTAAGAGATTTATTAAAGCTTTTAAGTTTTAGCTATTAGAGATTTTTCTAAATATGAAATATAGAGATTTACTATCCTGAAGCTCTCTCTTGCACATAAATACATTTAACACCCCACATTCCCATTCTGGCTTCCTCACTACATAGTCAGATCATGATTTTTAGTTAAATAAACTTACTGTGATTCCATTAGCAAGAGAATTTATAGTCACACTGAGAAATGCATATCAAATTTAATATTTGAAAACAAATTGCATACTATATATGTATGCTATAAACCTCTGGATATAACAGTAGATTCTCAAACATTGGATCATGCAATAACACTTTTGGAGTCCTGCTTTTTACATGTAATGTTGTATAATATAGAGATTCGTGGTATAAAATTAATCCTTCCTTTTAATGGATGTATAAGTTTTCATAATATAGAAATACCTTAATTTATCCAGTCATCTCTCACTGATGAGTATTCAGATGTTTCCATAGACACATGGAGTTTTTATTTCCTGGGTTTAGTTATTACAGATATGAACATTTGTGTACAAGTTTCTGTGTGATAATAAGTTCTTATATCTCTGAGCTAATTACTCAAAAGTTTATTTCCTAGATTGCATAGTAAGTTTATCTTCAGTTTGTTGCATCCCCTTAATAGAGTTTTTTGCAGAATGAAAGTTTTTAATCTTGATGAGATCCAAATCATTAGTTTTTCGTTATTTGATTTTTTTGAGGTTAACTTTAAAATTTAAAAAACTTAAATTTAATTTTTTTAAAATTAAAAAATTTAAATTATTAATTTTGCTTGCATTATTTTGTAAGATGTCTTTGATCATTACAATATTTTTCTTGTATTTTTGTATTGATTTTCTCCAATGTGTGATTTGTGCTCTACATTGATATTTTGTTAAAAAAAAATATAGTAAAAAAACTTTCTTTCTATCTGTACTCATAATTACTAATTCTGCTTTGATTTTGATTTTGCTTTAAATCTATACCTGTAGTTCTATGAACTCATTTTTCATATCTTTTTTCTGCTAATTATTTCATCTTTGAATCTGAATGTCATGTGTTTTTAAAGTGTCCTTTAAATTCACAATCTTTTTTGCAGAAAAAACTTTAATTTTATGGGAACACATCTGTTTCATGAGAATTATCTAATTTATTATTTACTTATATTCTTTCACGAAACGTATATCCTTTCTCCCATGGTATATTTAAATTTTTTCAGTATCATTTTATTTCAAAGTACTCATCTTTGATGTGGTGCTCTGTTAAAGTATTCTATTTACCAAAATATTTGGTAGTTGAATTCTACCGGATTTCTCCAAACAATCTGGGTGCATTTTAACATTACCTTCCCCCACCCCTACTAAGAATTGTGTATGAAGCCTGTGTGCTTGTCAGTTGTGTTTAGCGAACCCTTTTTTATCACTTGGTTGTTGGGATAAGAATAGAAGACAAAGCTTGGGGCTGTGGACAATTTAAGGTGGTAAAGTTTGTCTCTCTTTTCTTTTCTGGAGTCCTCTGAATGACCAGTCACCGAGATTGCCTAATAAAGAGTGCAGACTCTTTTCCCCAACCACCTGCCTTTTACCTCCCACCTCTACTGCTTTCCTTTTCCATCCAGAGCTGCAGGAGAAGGCAAAGCTCAGGCACTGTTCCTGCCCTGATCGTGGCATTGAAAAACTGAGGCATACCGTGGGAGTTTCTCAGCACCTTTCTCCTGGCATACCTGTTCCCCTGAAAACTTTTATCTTTCTCTCCATTCTACAAATGGAAGCTGAGTCTGTTTTCCGGAGATATGTACTAGACACCTGCAAGGTTAAAGTTTGGAAACTTCTTGCAATTGCTCTCTGTTTTTATGGTAAAGAATACACAAACTCCATTATTCACATTCCCTTCTAGGGTAATGGAACCTGGTAAGCAGAAGTTAATTATTAAGGAAAAACAAGAGGGTCATGTTACTTGCCATTCAAACTCACTATACTAATCTAATTTTTCATTCTTCATCACTTCTGCCCTAATGTGTACCTATAATTCTCAGGTTTTTATTTTCAAATTTCCTGTGTAGTTTTTTTTAAAAGTAGATTTATAGTATAGAAAGAAAATCATTTTAGCTTTATCGAGTTTCTTTAGGAACCCACTAATTCACTTTAGTCAACATAAACTAAAATAAAAATTTTAAAACATGAAAACTATTCCCAGAAGGATAAGAAATTATATTTCAGAAGAACTAATATATGTGTTCATATCAATGAAAAATACAGCTGAATAATCAGGTGACAGTGTGCAGTGAAAGCAATACAAAAGAGGTGCCTCTCTGACCTTGGACCCCATTACAAGTCACAGACTAGGGTCGTGGCTGTAGAGCTCAAAGAGGGGCAATGCTTGGTGTTGTGTTTCCCTTATTTTCCGTGTTTCCTGTAGCCTTGTGTTGACCTCCATGCGTTTGAAGAAGCAGCCACATGTTCCAGACATTACAGACTAGCTTTCATGGGCAGGAGGATACCGTGTGGGAGGGGGTCATTGGGACACTATCTTACTGTAGAAGAACATGGAGTTCCTTAGCACTGCATCTAATGAGGAGAAAGATGGAGAAAGTGGAAGTCAGGGACCAGTCATTCTCAGTGAGATGACTCCTCTGCCTGTGCGGGCTTCAGGTGGACATAGCAATGATTTTCAGGACCGAGCAGATGGACAGACCCTATCTCATGCACACTGAGGAAAGGACGTTGAGTAGTTTAGGTTGCACATCTTCATCTGCTTTCTATGCTTGCTTCCCTCATTCTTTCCAGCTCCTGAAGACATTTACAGACATGGCTTAAAGGCTATTTACTCAGTGGAGTCAACTTCATTTCCCCATCTGAACCAGGCACACCTATTTCCCTTTTTCATAAAATCCACCTGCATTCTCTTCCTGATGATGATCACAACTTAAAATGCATCATTATTTGTAATAATATAAAATTTTGATTTTAAGAGATCAAAAATATTCCTGAAATATCTTATATACTAATGGTAGGGCAGCCACAGTAGACTCCCCTACATGGCGTCTTAGACAGACTAGAAGGTGAAAAAATAATGAAGAAGTCACAAAACCCCTTGGGATGTGCTTGAGCTTCCTTGGGAAATCTTTTGCTAACCCCAACTCCCACTGGGTGAAATAAGAGCAGGTGTTCTCTTTGAGTGCCGACTTAAACTGTTTTGAGCTTATTTGCATGATGAGTTATTAGACAATGACCCAGGCTCCTCAACACATCTTTAAAGGGAGCTTGTCAGGGACCCTGAGGAGCAGCCTCCAGCTCAGCTCTCAGTTATGGTGTCAGGGGCTCCCCTGCTGTGGATCCTGCTGCTCAGGGTTCCAGGTGAGGGGGCTGCAGAGAGACGTTGTGCAAACCCATTGTGGCCATCATTGCTTCCTGTGTCTCTGGGTTCTTGGTCACTGGAATTAAGGCTTTTGTTGTAGCTCTCAAATGGCCCAGCTATCTTTTGTTTTCTGGTTAGTCAGAGTGTTGCCCGTGACTATGCTGATAAGTGTCACCAGTTCACTGGGCCTACATGGGGATGGTCTCAGTATATCTGTCAGTTTTTTATGTGGTTATCATTACAGGCTCCACTGGGGACATTGTGCTGCCACAGTCTCCAGCCTCCTTGGCTGTATCTCCAGGAGAAAGGGCCACTATTCCCTTCAGGGCCAGCCAGAGTGTCAGTGACAAATCGCTTCCCATCAGTTTTGTGAAATGGTATCAGCAGAAACCATGAAATGGTATCAGCAGAAACCAGAATGGTATCAGCAGAAACCAGGACAACCCCCTAAATTCCTGATCTGTGGAACATCCATTCGAGATTCTGGGGTCCCAGCCAGTTTCAGTGGCAGTGGGTCTGGGACTGACTTCACCCTCACAATTCACCGAGTAGAGGCCGATGCTGCTGCAAACTATTACTGTCAGCAGAATAAGGAGCTTCCTCCCACAGTCCTCTAGGTCTAAGCAAAAACCTCCCCACAGCTGCTCACTGTGGCTCAGCTCCCTCCGAAGTGATCCTCATCCTGGTACCCCAACCTAGTCTCTCTAGGCTCGTTTGGACAATGGGGTCAAATTCTTAAACTGACGTGTGTGTGTGCGTGTGTGTGTGTGTGTGTGTGTGTG
>NW_007732215.1:72325-78323 GCF_000696425.1 Galeopterus variegatus | reverse complement strand
CAAGTGGGATTATATCAAGCTTAAAAATTCTGCATATCAAGGGAAACAATCAATAGCATAAAAAGGCAACATATAGAATGGGAAATAATATTTACAAGCCATATGTCTCATAAGGGGTTTATATTACAAAATACATAATGAACTCTTACAAGTCTATAGATAAATAACTAAATAAATGGTTAAAAATAGGCAAAAGACTTGAATAAGTTATATCTCAAAAAAAGACATGTGAATGGCCAAGAATTATATAAAAAGGTGCATAGCATCATAAATTATCAGGGAAATAAAATACTGTACAATAAATCAAATATAAAATTTGTATTTAATTGCAAAGTGCAACTAAAATTGCATGGAAAAATCACCTCGTATCTGTTAGAATAATTTTTACTAAAAAAACTCCCCCCAAAACTAATAAAGCAAACAAAAAATATGTGTTGGCAAGGTTGAAAGAGAAATTGGAACCATTGTACACTGTTTTGGGGGGATGTAAACTGGTGCAGTAGCTATGGAAATCAATATGGGAGTTCCTCAAAAATAAGAAATAAAACTATCATATGACCTAGGGATCCCACTTATGGATGTATATCCAAAGAAATTGAAATTGGCACCTTGAAGAGATATCTGCACTCCCATATTCACTGCAGCACTATCTACAATAGCCAAGATATGGATACTACCTAAATGTCTATGTAAGGATGAACGAGTAAAGAAAATGTGGCATATACGTATAGTGGAATGTTATTCAGACTTTAAAAGAAAAGAAGGAAATGCTACTATCTATGACAACATAAATGAACCTAAATGAAATAAGCCACTCAGAAAAGGACAAATACTGCATGATTCCACTTTCATGAAGAGTCTGAAATAGCCAAAACCATAGAAGCAGAGAAAATAATAATGGTAGCCAGGGCTTCGGCATGTTGAGAGAAATGGGTTATTACGCAATTGTTATAAAGTTTCAGATATGCGAAATGAGTAAATTCTAAAGATCTGCTGTACCACAGAGTGCCTATAGTTAACAATACAAATATTGTGCAATTAAAAATTTAAGGGCCTAGATCTCATTTTAGTTGTCCTTATCACGCTAAATAAAGAAGCACACAATTGCATGGAACCCCTGGGAGGTGCTGGGTATGTCTATTACCTTGATTGTGGTGATGGTATCATGGGTGTTTGCATACACCCATACTCACCAAATTGTACACATTAGATATGTGCAGTTCTATTTATACCTTGATACACTGTTTTAAAAAGAAACAAAGAAAAGAGATAAAAGAAGAACAAAAGAGAAAGAAAAAGGAAAGAAAAAGAAAGAAGGGGAGAGAGAGAGAAGAGAGGGAGAGAAGAGAGAGAGAAAATACAGAGAAAGGAAGGAAAGAAGGAAGGAAGGAAGGAAGGAAGGAAGGAAGGAAGGAAGGAAGGAAGGAAGGAAGGAAGGAAGGAAGGAAGGAAGGAAAGGAGGGAGGGAAGGTGGGAGGGCTTCAGTGAGAACTAACTCAGCACATTTTTAAAATTGCAGTCACTGGCTGAAAATAAAACTGGATAGAGTTAAAAAAAAAAAAGAGAGAGAGAGATGAGTATTGCCTGGAATGAAATGATGAAATGTGTCTGAAAGCAAGAAAAGTCAATTTTTTACTGATAAGATAGGAAAGTTCTTAGGAAGATTAACAAATAAGAGAGAGAGAGAGTCAATGTTAATATCCTAGTTTCTGTATGTTTGGATTCTTAAGTATTTTGTAGTTTAGCCTCAAAAATAGATATTTGATTTGTTATAACTGGGTAGCAGTTTATTTGAAATTAAATATTTTATGGGATATCTGAAAAGTGTGAGTGTGTTTGTGTGTCTCACAAATGCTATAATAGTTATAAAAATGTTAGGGATATTTTACTCTAGAAATCTTGAGCAGGAATCCAGAAATATTTTTGAGTAGGTTCTCTATATTTCTTTCCATTTTTGAGTGAAAGACACACATATAAACTCATTCTCTGTTTAGGGTAAAGCAGCATGTTGTGTTTTCAGATATTTTAATTAAGTTTCTATGGCACTTGACTGTGATTAGTGGAGGCAGAGAATCAGCTACCTACATACTTCCGTGATGGGACACCAGGAAAAGTAGATGCTGGAGATACAAAGTGGTGCAATTTATTTATTGATGTTATTAACATTTATGTTACTTAATCTATATTTCCCTGCTTGAGTTTTTTCATGCTGCTACATAATGAACAAAAAGATCATTCCTAGTTTGTCAATAGTATCTCCTCAAAATGGCTATGCTGAAAAGATCCATGTATCTTTTTAAATAATCTACCTAATTTGTTGTTCCAGTGTATTCTATCTATAAACCAGAAAGCAATGGCCTTTGCCAGCCTTAAGTCTATTTTTGCGTTCAGTCAACAATGCAATTGTGTAGATCAGAGTTGTTCATAGTAGTCAAAAGGTAAGAATCACTTAATATATTTGTTAATATAATAATTCCAACACCTCTCTTCCAGATATTCTGATTCTGAAAATTGGTATGGATACTAAGAATCTGTACATTAGATGATACTGATAATTAGAAAAGTTTAAGCAATACTTATGAAAATTATTGAGAAGAAAAAAATAACAGAAGATACAATCCGAAAAATGCAAACATCCTTTGCCCAATCTTAGAAATATAGAATATAAAATATTACAAATAAATTAGTTGAAATGATGTTATAAAATGTTATGTTCCTTGAAGTTGAAATTAAATTCAGAAAAACAATTTAAAAAGCGATTATTTTATCCCTTTTATGGTCTTTGAATGAAAATATACAATAAAACCAAAACTAATTAGAAAGGCTGGAGTCTCTGAAGGGTCTTTCAATAAGCAGAAATAAACAAATGCATAAAACAAAGAGTAAGATTGGAGACCAAAATGTCACCTTCATTTTTGGTAGAGACCAAGATAGAGTATGTCAACCCAGTGGCCTGTGAATTGGGCACAGAATATGGGTGGCCATACCATGAGAAGAGCCATCTCTGCAGAGATAACTCAATTTGTGCTTGCTCCACGAGGAAGGAGGTGGATCTGTAGATAGATTCCTGGTTGTTCTTCTTACATTTACCAATCAGGTCAGTCACAGCATCTTCCTAGAGACAGATTGAGGAAAGAATCAGGAAGGCTGTGAATGTGCTTAGGACCAATCCCTCCTGGGAGAGACCAGGATTGGGGGAAAAAATATTCCTTTAACAGTAAACACATGGAAATTAGTCAATATCCTTGTTTATCACTGAATGATCTCTTTTAGGTGTCTTTTATGATTTATTTCATCAGCTCCTACATTTCTCTCACTAATTCTGAAACACAAAGTCTGAAAATTCAGCCAGCCATAAGAACATAATTATAAACACAATGTGAGCATAACCTACTAATTAAGATTAAAATATGTGATTGAACTAACATTCCATTATTATCTCAAGTATCCAGTCTGACACTGTTCATTATTGCATTTTACATTATTGTAATAGATATAGAAGACAGAGGGTCAGGAATTATTTAATGGATGAGTTAGAGCTGGCATCTCAACGATAGAAGGGTAATTTAGTTATAGATATAGAAGACAGAGGGTCAGGAATTATTTAATGGATGAGTTAGAGCTGGCATCTCAACAATAGAAGGGTAATTTAGTTATATTAGTGAGTCTAAGAAGAAGTATTGCATAGGCTTTGTAGAGGAAGCAAAGAAGAGAAAATGATTTATCACCACACCCCATGTAGCCACTTGTCATATTCTGGGAATATCGAGCAGCTTTTTGATGGGGCATGAGGATGGATGGTGAGAGTGATGTGGTGCAGCTTAAGAGACAGAAAGGAGTTGGGGACAGCTTGCGGGGGTATTTATGACATACTTAAAAGTGTTTTCCTTGTCTTGTGGGCTAGTAGTTTGGAAACTTTTATTCATGATACTTATTTGTAAAAGTTTGAGAATATACCCCAATTATTTATATTTATATATCTATATGTCTACAAATACAGACAGCATATTACATACATGTGATACCATTGAACTGTTAATTAATTAATGTTGCTAAGGTTTGACATTCTTCAATCCTAGATAAAAAAAAGTAACATAGAAAAATGTTGTTGATTAAATATATATTTAGTTTGTCTTCCACCAGAACATATATAATGACAGTAAAGAGGCTTTTAAAAAGACATAAATCCACAAGGACAGAGAGTGGAAGAGGAATAAGAGAAGAAATATTTCAGAAAGATGAGAACACATGAAAACGTGGAAATGTGCTTAGTAAATCCCTGGAAGTTGAATCCTAAGCTGCAGTAGGGGAAGCCAAGAAGTAACTTGACTTTTACCTCAGTACTCCTAAAGGGTTCATGAACTGATGCCATCATCACACCTGTAAGTGAAGGTGAGGAAAGGGCTAATAACAAGATCCATTTTAAGAAATGTTTACAGTTCAAGATAGAATACACAGTCTTCCCTCTACCCCACTTTGTGCAGATGGAGTAGCATTCTTTCTCCCCTTCTGACAGAAGACTGGAGATTTAATATTGGACAGGTTAAAATCAAGTGAATCTGACCAGATATACACTACTGGACACAGATGAGGTAAGGGATATTATCCTGAAAACAAAGGGATCAAGTGGCTGCAAATTGAATACTGGGATTCCCAACTCCCTTTTATCTCTTACCTTCTAGATTACTGGCAAACAAGCCTAAACCCCAGATGCTTCCCTGGGGAATATAATAACCCTTGAAAGAAAATTTAAAAAAAAATTTATTATGGATTTTCTAAGAAAACAACTCTACCAGATAATTTACTATTAAGGTCAAATTCAATAAATCCCTCCTTTTGTTTAGAAATTCCAATCAAAGTTTTAATTCTTAGATTTGAGCAAACAGTCAAGAATCTCAAGACACACAAAAAAAGTCATAAAAAAATAATTCCATAACATACAAACAGATAAAGTCCACACTGAGGAAAAAGAGTTTAGTCAGGGAATGCTAAGACACAATCCTTCACCAATGAAACAAGAATAAGATGGCAGAAAAAATAGAAGTATACAGAGAATGTTTAAAGAACTCTTGGTAGTTAAAAACATGATATTAAAAATGAAAATTCTAATAAAATAATTGGAAAATAAAGCTGATAAAATAAAAAAATAAAAAAATTTATAAGGCTGGTATAGGAAGTTCTACATTCAAATATTATGAGATACAAAAGAGAAAATTGCAAGTAATGTTGATTTGATCATGTAAATGTTGAATACCAAAATACGTATAATCAATTATGATTTAATAAAAATTAAAAATAATTAAATAAACAAACAAATAAATAAATAATAAATAAAAAGAAACAAACACACAAAAAAATAAGTGAAGGATATAAGAATGAAACCAAAGTTTCTAAAACTGAATGACATGAGATGGCTGATTAAAAGGTTTCACTGACTTTCAAGTACAATAGATGAATCTAGAACCACACAATGCACATCAAAAGGAAATTTCAGAGCAATATTTCAGAAAGGAAATTCAGGAATCAAGCAAACATCAGGCTTTGAATGTCTCAACATCAGCATTAGAATCCAGAAGACGGCAGAGCAATGCCTTCACAGTTCTTGAGGAACATGAATTCCAATCTAGAATCATATACACAGCCAAATCATGAGTTTAGTAAGAAGGAAGTATACAGGCACTATTAGATACACACAATCTCAAAATTCTTTTCACATGTGTTCTTTCTCTGAGGGTAACTGAAGGAAGAGTTCCATAATGGTGAAGCAATACACCAAGAAAATCTAAATGTAAGTTGCAGAAAAGACAGGATTCAATATGTTAGACACAAAAAGAATCTTCAGAATGATGACAATGATATATTCCAAGATTACAGCTGGAATCTAGGTGCGAGAAAAATTGATTAAAGATTGAAAAATGCTCTGCAAAAGATTTCTTTAAGAAGATAAACTATATAAAATATCTGGTGACTTTGTGAACATGAATGAGAGAGTTAAATC
>NW_007732215.1:70072-71175 GCF_000696425.1 Galeopterus variegatus | reverse complement strand
ATGCCAATCCATGAGTTTTATGAAACATGGTTTGTAAAGGAATGAGAGTATGTATGAAAGTGAACGGTTCTAGCTAAAATGGCTTAGATGGTTTAATGGAGAGGTGAGTTGCACAGAGCCTTGAATGACGGCCGTTCGTGTTAACAGATGGAGGTGTGGGGAAAACGGTTTAAAGAAAACTACATTTCTAATAAACAGCAAATGCATGCCAATGAATAAAAAAGTAAACAAAAGATTTTGGTTTAATTTAAACAAGGTAGATAGGCACACCAGAATATTCACTCATTGAAATGAACTTTAGGAATTAGATTTTTCAGTACTGTTATAATATTACTCACATCATTCCATAGTTAGTTAGAATGCATCCATTTTTCTCTCTTGTCTGGAATAAATACCAGGTTGTAATACATGTATTTACCAACATTTTAAAATAACCCACCAATGGACTTTTCCTTTCCCTTCATGATTTATTCCAGATAGTTTTTTCTTTTTCCTTTGTAAACATGTTCTTGCAAACCTTGGCTTACCTAATCATCCTAACCATTTTCTTTCTTTCCCTTGGGCAATAAAATCTAGGGGAAAATATAGGAGTTGAATCAAGCATAAAAGCTTTGTTCATTAATGTAGTATGGTAGTTTTGATTTTAAAATGCAGAGTAACTTCCAGAGTGCTCAAAGTTAGGCTTCTGCTTATATAGAAAATAAAATAGGGGTGTGTTGAATTGAGCTATATGTTAGCTTCCTCATTTAGAGCAATGCATGTTCTAAGAGATTACATGCATGGACTGCTTTATGCACTTTGCAGAGGAGATTTACAGCATGCTTCTTCTGAACAGAATCAGATCTTTCTGTGTGATGAAAAGCATTTTACTGAAATTTATTTTATCTTGTAAAGGAATAAATTTCTGTTCTGTTAATTTATAAACATCTGCTAAACTTAAGCCTATGTTAGCTATAAATTCCATTTTTACGAAATCAATTCTGTGGTAAACATCAATTTATTTTATATTTCATTTTAACAGATATATTTACAATAATACTAGGAAGTATAATAATAATACAATATAGGCTTTGAAAATTCTGACTTGATTACAAATATTAGGC
>NW_007732215.1:68691-69813 GCF_000696425.1 Galeopterus variegatus | reverse complement strand
TAACAATAATTTTCTGAAAATTGAAAAATCTAAAAGAAAGGTAATAAAAAATGAAAGTTGTGTAGATAGTCATGTATACTTCTATGCCTTCACTCTCATCCATATACATGTAATGTGTATTTCATGCATCATCATTAATTTCTTAAAAAAATTATTTGTCTTTTTACCAAGAAATCATTTTCCTGACATGAATTTTATGTTCATTATCTAGAAAAAATATTCAAAATATATAAAACACATAGACAATATACACATAAAACATGTGATTTTTTTTCATGGAAATTTCTACATTTGCTAAAGATAACTTATTACTTTAAAACAGTTCTACCTTCCTACCTTTCAAATCAGGGAGTTTTTATTTGTATGTTTTGAGAAGATAATAGTCTGTTTATGACAACATACCTGTCAGAGCATTAGATGCTACTCTCAGTATACCTATGATGTGCGCAATGTGTTATGGAAATCCATAAAACAGAAAGATGACAATCCCAGATTTGTGGGCTGTGGCATTGGTGTACCATGACATATGGATAGGTTTTAAATACTTTAAATGTTTAAATATTTTGACTTGTGAAATGCAAAAGATCTTACCAAATGGCAATTATGTGTTTCAACATTGTTACACAAAACATATCCTGTACGATATTCATGTGCTATGGCAGTTGTTTTATATAATTTGTTAAATGTGCAAGACAATACTAAATCATAATGATACTACTTATAATGTCCTTTTTGAATCTCACTGTAACTGAGATGGTATTAATTCTTTTTCATTTAATATTTAAAATCATATTTGGACTTTCAGCATCTGCTTAGCATGTAGAAAACTGAAAAAGCATCACTCCCGCTCTTTTTTCTTTTTGAAACATAATTGATTATACTATCTGTGGAGTATAGAGTTGAATAACAATACCTGTGTCAATACTTGTCTTCTTTTAACTCTACCCAGTTTTATTTTCAGCCAGTCATTGCAATTTTTAAAATGTGCTAAGTTCTCAGTAACCTCCCTCCCCCTCTCCCTTCCCTGCCTCTAGTAACTACAATTCCATTCTCTCCTTCTGAATGTTCAGCCTGTTGTTATGATTGTTCGTTGATTCTTCCCTCCCTCCCTCCCTTTCTCCC
>NW_007732215.1:66027-67327 GCF_000696425.1 Galeopterus variegatus | reverse complement strand
AAGACGATTTCCCTTCCTTTGGGTATATACCGAGAAGTGGGATTACTAGATCATATGGTAGCTCTATTTGTAGTTGTTTGTGAAACCTCTATACTGTTTTCCATAATGACTGCACTAATTTACAGTCCTACCAACAGAGCAGGAGGCTTCCTCTTTCTCTGCATCATTGCCAGCATTTGTTATTCTGTCTTTCTCATAATAGCCAGTCTAATGGGAGAGATGATAGCTCGATGTGGTTTTGATTTGCATTTCCCTGATGCTTAGTGATGTTGAGCATTTTCTCATGTACATTGATTTTGTTGATGTGGTGTGTCACATTTATTGATTTGCCTTGTTGAACTGTGCTTGCATCCCTGGGATAAAGCCCATTTGATCATGATGTATAATCTTTTTAATGTGTTGCTGTATTCTGTTTGCTACTATTTTGTTGAGGATTTTTGTGTATATGTTCATCAAGGATCTTGGCCTATAATTTTCTTTTTTCTTTTTATCTTTGTCTTTTTTGGTATCAGGGTTATGCTGGCCTCATGAATGTGTCTGAGGGAATGGCCTCTATTTCAATTTTTCAGAATAGTTTGAAGATAATTTAATTCCTCTTTAAAGGTATGGTAGAATTTAGCAGTTAAGCCATCTGGTCGTGGGCTTTTCTTTGTTAGGGGACTGCTGATTACTGGTTCAATCCCGTGGCTCACTATTGGTAGAAAGATAGAACCCGTACATATAATCATTGGGATTTTCTGATGAGGATGGGTAGAGAGACTGTTGTCAATGTTAATCACCAGGACGCAGCTTGAACTACAGAATACATGCTGGTGCTATGTTAAGAGATGGAGAAGTTTGGAAAAGAAATACATTAAGATCCAAAAATAAAGAGTTCAGTTTAGGACAAACTAATTTTTAGATAAGTGGGAGATTATCAGATGGAAAGATCAAGATATACTATTTTGAGAAATCAGCACTAGATATATCACTTTATTCACCATCAGTTTACCTGTGTGGCATTTAAAGGTGAAGGAATGGATAAGATGATCTAGAAAAGGTTTAAACAAGTGCAAGAGGATGGCAGTTTGAGATTAAATAAGAAGTCTGAAAGGAAATGGAGGAATGCCCAAAGAGAAAAATGGCAAACATGGTGAGCTGGTAGTGATGCTAGAGCAGAAGCGTTTTCACAAAGAAAGGGAAAGATAGTGAGAGAATGTTTCTGGGTATTCACGTAAGATGAGTAATAAAACCATCCATTGGATTTAGTGACATGGTGGTTATTGATGACACTAGCAGCAGCAGTTTTTGTAGAGATGTA
>NW_007732215.1:64002-65413 GCF_000696425.1 Galeopterus variegatus | reverse complement strand
GAAATATTTTGGGAATGTTTATTCTGACTGTAATACATGACTCATTTAGTAGATTTTTTTTAAATGCTGAAACTAAACTTCCAGACAATAATAATTTGCAAGATATTGAAGTGGAAGTCTTTAAAGGATAGTTAAGCATAAGGCCCTTGATGAAAAATTTTGAATCATGCTAGAAATACATAGTTAGATATACTGAAATTTTAACTACTAAAAATAAAATCTATAGCATCCAAACTATTAGATAAACTAAAAAAAAAAAAAATAGAAAAGAGGAAAATGAAAAAAGTGTTAGAATTCAAATGACTCAGAGATTTTTAAGACTAAATGATTGGGAGAATATTTGTGTAAACAGGAAAAGGATATACAAGATGATGAGATGTGGTCACAAGATTTAAAAGCCTACTTTACTACCTTGTCAAGGGCAATAAACACCAATTTGAATTATCAACAGCCCCTTCATAAAGTGCAATTAATTAATTGAAAGAAGTGTTAAGAATGTATTTCTATATATGCCAAAGGATTCAAACAGGAAACAAAGAAAAAAAAAGGTTTTATGACATCTGAACAAGAAAAACTACTCCTACCCCTAACCCCAGACATAACAGAGCAAATTATAAACTTCGTACATGCACTTGCTCTTATTGAAAATTAGACACTTATGCAGGTACAAAAGGAACACAAAGAACACACATGTCAGTGAAAAGAATGTTGTAAATAACTCTATTTCTACATTTGGTAGCAGACAAGACCTTAAAATCTTCATCGTTAAGTTAAGCTTTCACTCACTCCTTCACTAAATTCTGAGTCCCAAATTTGTTTCAACTTTATCTCACATCTGAGCCTAGCTATGTAAATAATCAGAACTAACTAGATCATAATTTCATTGCACTTTATATTATTCTGCTTTGAATTTTGTATTTTTCAGACAATCCTAAGAGGCAAGTTGGTGAGGGTATGATCTCCATTTTATAGATGAGAAAACTATGACTCAGAGAGGTGAAATAGCTCCCCTAAGTTTGAAAGTCTTGGAAGGGAAGGAAATTGAAGCAGGTCTCAGATTCACTAACTTCAAGTTTGCTTCTCTTTCTATGAAAACAAAGAACATTTTAGACAATATACAATAAATGTTAGCTGTGAAGTTGGTTTGGTTAAAGTAATGTATAAAGAAAAGGATTTAGAGCATAATTACATTATTATAGTTTTAAATTAAGAAACACACTGTGCAGAGTAGATTTGATTTAAATCTGTACTTAGGGAGACTTGCATTTTATAAAATATTTTAACAATAAACAGTGAAGAAGGACTGAAGTCAGCATATATGGAGACGTTTATTTTGAGAAGCCTAATTGGGTCTAAGGATACTAAATCTTACAATTGGGCAGAGTCCTGGCAGTAAAAACTAAAGATTTCT
>NW_007732215.1:61237-62731 GCF_000696425.1 Galeopterus variegatus | reverse complement strand
TTGTCAAATACCAGCTTATGGGGCTGGGAACTCTCTTGCCCCCTCTTTTCCCTTCTGGATTCTCAGACCAGTGCTTTAAATACGCTCCAATCTCAAAAGAAGGAAAACAGCTTCTTTTACTGAAAAAAACTCAAGACAATTATTGGGTCACATTTTTATACTGGATTAAGTTACTGTTCCCTACAGGTAACACTCCATGATGGCATTGTCTACCTGCTACTTGGAACACAGCCATCCTTCTAATCTCTACCTCTATCTTTCCACATCTCAATCTATCTAATGGTAAACCGAAGTCATTGCTAAATACACAGATGGTTCTGAGTTTGTATGTCTATCTCCTTTTACCTTAAGATGGAATTCCTACAATTTAATTTTGTGTTGGGAAAAGGTAATGGCCTGCTTAAACCTCAGCCCTAGGCTGTGTATCAAGTTTTAAAAGAATGCCCTGAATTTGCAGTTATGAGGTTCATGAACAATGAAAATCTAAGCCTTACTTTGATTTTATTTTTCTCAAGGTAACCACTAAAACCCCAAAATAATTTCAACTTTCCACAACTGGCAAAATATAGACAGTTGTGGGTCGAAATATTTTCAAAACTTGTCCCTATCTTTGGTTTTGAGGCATTTTTATTTCATTGAGTTTTCATAATGCTGCAGTTTGTTTAATTGAAGATGAATTGATAATATGTCTCCAAAGTGTTCTTAAGTACACTAAGATGCAAACTCCGTGGAGGCAGGGATTAGTGTTAGTTTTNGTCTAAGGATACTAAATCTTACAATTGGGCAGAGTCCTGGCAGTAAAAACTAAAGATTTCTTTTCTAGTCCCTCTGCTTTGTGTAGTTTGGTTCTTAAGCCCCTGAAAACATGAACCAGCATATAAAATAAAGAAGAGGTAGAATCAACAACTGCCATCACAGAACCTGGACCACGGGGGTTGCTAAAACCTCAGGCATCTGCTGACACTCCTTTCCTCTGCCTAGTCCCCAAGGGTTAACAGGAGAGAAGTGGCCTGTCTCAAGTTTTTCCTTACACTCCCTCCTGTGAGACAAGTTGATAAGGAAATTTGAAAGTAAGGACTAAGTAGATAAATGATTGCCTGAAGCTGGGGTGAGGGGTAGCAGGTAGGGTGAGAGAAGAGGAGAGGATAGGGAAGTGTGGGAGAAAAGTAGGGGAATGACGACTAATGCTTATGGAGTTTCTTTTTCCAGTGATGAAAATGTTCTAAAATTGATTGTGGTGATGGCTGCTCAACTCTGAACAAACTGAAAACTATCGGAATGCACACTTTAAATAGGTCAATTGTATGATATGTGAATTATATTTCACTCCTTGAGACTTTGATTCTCTACCGATAGGGTATGCTTTGGCCATCTTTAATTGTTTAAAAACCCTCCAGATGATTTGGCTGTCAAGATGGAAACAACTATTGCACTTGTCAAATACCAGCTTATGGGGCTGGGAACTCTCTTGCCCCCTCTTTTCCCTTCTGGATT
>NW_007732215.1:52409-59913 GCF_000696425.1 Galeopterus variegatus | reverse complement strand
GGTTTTTTTGTTTGTTTTTTTTTCCTGTATCACCAGTGCCCACAACATTGTGCCTGATACATCACAGATGGAAAATAAATATTTGTGGCATTACAGAATTATGTTATCTAAATAAAAAAGGCTTCAGAACCTTGGCAGTTATTCACAGCTGTCCAGTACTTGATATTATCAATTACCTTTTTCTTCAGCAATTCTTAATACATATGAATGTCTTTTCAAACTATTAGACATATTCATAAATCTGTCTTTGCTTTCTCCTTTAGCCACCAAAATGAGATATCACCCACTCTCAATATCCAGCTTTGGTTCTGTAGCTACAGATCACCTAGATTATTCTGAATAATGTGGAATGTGGATGGTGTATATATGCGTATATATACACATATAGATATAATTTTGTAATTCACTGTGTCTATTCATAGTAATTATTTTTCTGGCTTTTCCTCAGTACTGTCATAATAAAAGTGTAAGAATTATAGGGCTAAGTAGTTACCAAATAGAGTCACCTAAATATTTAGAGCAGAATTTGCTAGTTTCATTAATGACCACCTGTAAGATGGCCATACTTCAGATACTTTCTCAGGAAGTTCCTTCCATTGAGTGCTCCTGGGAGTATCATCAGCCTCTTCAGTTTTCCTCTGGGGTTTTGCCTGGGTCCTATTGCCTATGTCATGCAGGGCTTTCCACTATTGAAAGACACTGTCGCTTATATCTGACGTCAATCATGTACAGGCAGATCTCCAAAATGTTCACAGGAGGATTAGTGTTCACTTTAATTCTATTTTTCAATGAACTTCTTGAAATCCTCTCATATTCACTACCATCTCTCATTCTCCCAAGGCTATTTCCCATCCTTCTCAGGCCAGAGTCCACTTGCTCCCCACTCTTTTGAGGAATTGAGTAGAGAACAGTTCCCACTCCACTGGATTGTGCTCATTTAGGCCCATAATCTGTGCTTAGCCTACAAGGTGAATTTTTTTCTGAGTTTACTATAGCCCATTCATCCCAAGTGCATATGTTTACAACCAGCATAGCAAAGTTAGGACCCATCCATAAAGAGTCACCACTAAACATGCTGTTGATTTCACACTTTATTGCCATTTCCTTGTGACTTTAAGACAAATCTGCTCCTAGGAAATTCCTTCTGTCCATCATCAAAATAAATGCTTTGTTCTAAACCTCTGTATCTTCAGACATAACTGAAATCTTTGTCATAAGAGTCTCCACAGTCTCCACGGGGGAGGAAAAAAAAGGTTGGAAATAGATCTGGGGAATGTCACATTTTGTAATGAAATCTCAGTGTGACTTACTTGGGCCCCCTGCCATCCCTAGCACTGTATAATTTATACGTTAATATTTAATATACAACCTATTTCTATCTATGTATTCATCTTTTTATCTGTGAATCTATATATTTATGAGTCTTTCATCTATCTGTCTCTATTTCCTCCTTCTGAAAATTTGCCTTTATTAACTTCGTCTCACTACTGACCTGCAGTAACCTGAGTTATACGGGAGATTTAGGTTTAGCACAAATTCTGTAAAAGTCCTGTGTCCAAGATCTCCTTTTCAAAGATCTCTTAAAAAATTAGCTTCCCAAAATACTTGATCCAAACACCAAAAAGAAAGAATGATATTTAACACATTTAGAGTCTGAAATACATTTTTCTTATTTAACACACATTTTTTATACAGGTTGAGTTTTCTTATTTGATTTTTTAATCTTCGTATTAGGAATTTATTGAACAATTATGACTAATTATTATTTTATAATAAGTCATGGTAATGATAATATAAAGACTAATTTTATATATTCACATTCCTTAATAAAAGTTAATCGAACAAAATTTCCATAGAGTTGATTTTTTTCAACTTTATTCTCTAGTATGACCCAATAAATCTGATTTACAGGGCAATTATGCAAAACTCTTTTTATTATCACTTTGGATTAAGAGTACTCTAGGAAATAATCAATCAAACGGTGACTAAGGCACAGCATGTCCTCCAAATGAGAACACAAGAGCTCTGTTTTTTTTCATTTTTATATGAAATCCTGTTCATTGGGTTTCTATGAGCTTCAGAAAAATTTCTCTTAGGCCCGGAATGACTATATCCCCACTAAGCATACTCCTTTACCAAGAAAACAGTCTAGTGGCTGCCATGATTTTGAAATCCATTCTGTTCAGATTCAGAGTCCCAGATTTGACTTTTTTGACATCTGTATTAGTCCATTACTGTTCCTTATAACAGAATACCTGAAACTGGGTAATTTATAAAAAAATAAAATTTATTTCTTACAGTTTCAGAAGCTGGGAAGTCAAAAGTTCTGGGAATGCATCTGGAGAGGGCTTTCCTCTACAGAAAAGCAGAGTGTCATGTGGTGAGATGGACTGAACAAGAGAGAGCTAACCTCCTTCCTTCCTCTCCTTTTAAAGCTATCAGAACCACACTCATTACCTCCCATTAAACCATCAATGGATTAATCCATTCACAAGGATACAGTCCTCACAATCTAATCACCTCTTAAAGGCCCAACCTTTCAATTATAATAGGATTGCTCACCCTCCTAACACTGTTACAATAGAGATCAAGTCTCAACGGGTTTTTGGAAACATCTGACTTTTGGAAACCATCAAACATATGGACAATAGAGAACCCTGCAGAATTAGCTTCTGTTGCTAGTACTACATCATTCCATGGGGACTGGAAAACTCTTTCATTTACCAGGACCCAATGGAACTCAGGAGCTGTTTAGCTAGGGAAAGTGGGAATGAAATTTGTTTTCACTCTCAGTGCAAATCAACTCAACTAGCCATCTTTAAATCGTGCCTTAAAATTTTTGATTTCATGTATCTGTAGACAAATGTTAATTTCTATTTTATATTGCATGGCTGTATATTTTTCTATTACTTACATTTTTATAAGCTTTGAAAATCTTGACAACATAAATTACTAGATAAGAATGGAATGGAGTTCTATACCAAATAACACATAATGATCAGTCATGAAAAATTATTTTTGATGATCTATATACTGAGAACTTAATTCCTGTGTCAATTTTGTTGAAAATAAAACATTGATAACAACCTGCCTTGCAAAATGATGTGTTAGTTACGCATTAGAGTTATTCACTTCCTCAACACTAACAGTAGTATCTCTAATTACTTCTTTTCTAACAATTGAGAAAGAGGCCATCAGAAAAAAGAATCCACAGGATGCCTTAACAATAGGCACATTCTTAGGCAGAACTGTTAAGAAAGAATACACATGGAAATGGAAATTTTTGCATTTAAGTTCCTTAAAATTCTTCAGGCCTGTGTACTCTTAGGAAAGTCTTCATATGCTCCAATGGTTGGTTGCAAACACATTTAAGACTACTGGAGCAAAGATCTGGCCTGAAGGATTTCCTTGGTTTCTGGTTTATAAACTCTCCGTTGAATGAGGATAGAACAAGTCCCCTGAGCAATAAGCATTGACAGCAGACTGTGCTTAGGTTTCAGCTATTTACACTTCTCTGAAAAACCAATGTCTTAAATGTTGCTTGAGCCCAGGGAACATGTAGATTTGTGACAATGCACTTCCAAGAACACAGCTCAATCTTATGTATGGGGCTGTAGAGCAAACAACACACTACATAACTTTCCTTGTATGTCTAATTAAGCTAAATCGTATTAAATTACACATTCAAATTTCCCTTGTCTTAGAATAGGCAGTGGGAACAAAGAGTTGAATTTTAAAAAAGAGAGGTGACAGAACAAACAAACAGACAGACAGAGAGATTATTTTCTCTGAGCCTGTGTAATTTTGCCCTTACATTGATGATGCTATTTTATAGAGAATTTTATGAGTTTTTATTCACATTTAAGAAAAATGAATCTGTGTCTAATTATAGATAACAGAGAGACATTTCTATTTTGTGATCAGGATACATATATGTGACATAAATATTCTAATTAGGAACAAATAATGGAAATAAACATTATAAGAAATGTTAATTTGGGGCTACATTCCAAACACATTTCTCTCCCGTGAAGAGTAGAGCAAAGACATCTAACTAATGCTGCCTGTGCCATTTTGACTCTAACATCTGTTTCTTTATCAAGAAGACCCATCTATAAGAGAAATCTAAAAGATTAAAGTGTGTAATAAAAGTTCATGCTTTATACTGACAATCTACTGCACAGATATGTTGTTAAAACTACTACTACAGCATGAGAAACTTGTAGATAACTCCAAGTAAAATGGATGATCTTTATACACTCTGTCCAAGCCAATTTAAAGGGAGAATTGAGCTTGGCAGGATGGAGTATATGTAATTGCCCTTCTGAGCATAATTTATCTCACCTAATAGTGCAGTTAAATCTATAGCATTCCCTTCACAATAATCCGTGCTGAGCATTCCAGAAATCCCGATCTTCAATGGATATTTCAGGAAAACAAACGGATGCTTTTAGATTTCCATCATTGTAAAAACCTAGGTCCAAATTTACCATTTTATGAACTCAATGCCCCTACTTTACTGATATATGAGAACTAAATTTGTTTACCTGCAATTCAACGCCTAGGTGCTTTATCCATTGCTTTCCTGCTTTATGAGTTGGTAGTACTCCTTTTACAGAAATACCAATATCAAATAGAGACGGACACTCTGGATTTTACCCTCAACATATTCATGTTGGCCTTGATTAGTGACACTTAAAGTGAAGCACATTAAAATTTCTTTTCCAGAATAGTGAAATTAAGTATATCAATTCCTTCACCTGTCAGAATAGCATAGTAGACATGAAGTGGAGTAGAATTAAATAAATCGGTTCTAATGCTGCTTTTTACTGTGTAATCTTGGATGAGTTGCTTACCTTCTCTCAGGACGTCACTGTTTACCACATTTGTCAACAGGGTAATAATAGCCCTTATGATATTGACTTCATAGACTGATGGTGATTTTCAAATCTTTTGAAAAATGTCAAAGTCCTTGGCATTCTATCCTGACCTAGTCACTGTTTACCACATTTGTCAACAGGGTAATAATAGCCCTTATGATATTGACTTCATAGGCTGATGGTGATTTTCAAATCTTTTGAAAAATGTCAAAGTCCTTGGCATTCTATCCTGACCTATTACTACTCTGTAAATTTATTCTTTAAATCAGTACTCAACCACATTATTTTATGGGCAGCTAAGGATGTGGCTTTTAGCCATGAGCAGCAGGGGTTGCTACTGTCTTCAAATTCACTAGTTTCCTCTGCTTATTAGTGAATTAGCAACTTACCAAGCTGCTTCCAGGCCCTTGTGTTTGATACCTGGCCTCTCATACTTCTCTTTTCCCCACAATACTGTAAGATGTTTTTGGCCTGGAAACCAGGTTGGGCAACAATCTTGAATTTCCATCTGAGGATGAGATTTTTTTCATGCACATTCCTTGGGCATCTGTGGTTTTCATATGCCCAATGCTAAAATGTCTATCAGGATGATTGACCTTGTTTTCACTCTAGAAGAGTAATTCTTGACCTCAGTGGAGATATAAAAAGTGCTAACATTCACTCTCAGATTTTGATTTAATTGGTCTGGAATTTGGCCTATGTATCATAATTTTGAAGGCCTCCCCAAGACATTCTAATGTGCTATAAAGGAAGGGAGAAGTGGTGGACTAACGAGTACAAAACTATGCTATCTACCCTAAAACAATCACTGCACAGTATATGCACATATTGAAACAACACACTGTACCCCACAGATATGTACACAAATATATTAAAATAAAAAATAAAACCACTAATGTAAAAGAGCATATAAGATTCTCAAAACATTCTAGAAGAGCCCAAAATTTACTTCCAATATTTTGTTTAAAAATGACAGAAGGAGGTATAAAAAAAAGGAACTAATTTTTAAATATTTGCATAAAAGACTTAATTTTCAAGCACAGGAAATTATTGAAAGATGCCTACTATGTTTCTTGAGAATTCAAGTTTATATAAAGTATTTCATATGTTAGAATTTGTTTTATTGCAATAAAAGTAATTGATTATAACTTCTATATACAAGGCAGACGAATATGTTATATTTTAGTCTACTGAGATTTTTGAAATCCTTAGAGAAAGAGAAGAAAAATTATTTTATAAGCTACTGAACACTTTAAATAGCCTTTTGAAGCTAAGACATGGAATAATATATAAATATTTGTTAATGATATATGAGGGGTCTTCAAAAAGTGAATGAAAAGATTCATATTATCTTTCAATTAAATTTTTACACTAAGTTTTAGATGTGCCCTCATATAATACTAATATTCAAAGAATATTAATAGTAGTAGAGTTTGAATAGTAATATTCCAAAAATATTACTATTATACGAGGTTACTTCTAAAAGTGGAAAAATACAATGATCAAAAGCTGAGAAGGTTTGTGAATGATTTAGATTAAATAGTTTTTACCCCAGTTTTTATTAATGTGCTAAGATGTATTCAGTTTCTCATTGATGGGTGTTGCACATACATGATGTCCTTATATAATAGATCCAAGTGTATGTAGGGTATGTGGATGACAATATAATGAGTTTGAGACCTGTCTGGGCCTAAATACCTTTCCTGTATTAAAAAAATAAAATCCTAAAATCTGAGAATTTCTACTTACAGAAAAAAATTGCTTTCAGAGCACCTCAAAGAGCAGATGTGCATCATGTGGGAACATTGACAATTGACCAATTGTTGTGTCCTATTTTCTAGATTACACCTAGCGTAACACTGAGATGTGAAGGATTAGGGCATGGTAGGGTGATATTCTTATTGAGAGTTTGTGTATAGGAAAGGGTCCAGCATGTGGGACATATGTCAAACAGAATACTGAGTGTTACCTGACAGCAGTGAGTAGGGGGTGTGGGAGCAGGGATTATGTCATGGAGATGGGCAGTAACTCATTGATCTTAACAGCTAAGTCTCAAAATAGGAGTTGGGATAGGAAGTCGAAGAGATTGTTTAGTCTGTTTCTGTTGTTTGTAACAGAATACTTGAAAATAGATAATTTATAAAGAAAAATAAATGTATTTCTCACAGTTTTGGAGGCTGGGAAGCCGAAGGTCCAGGGGGCACAACTGGTGATGGTCTTCTTTTTGGTGGGGGCTCCCGACAGCAGCACAAGTTATCAAATGGCAAGAATGGCAAGAGCAAGGGCTAACCTTCTCATTCACTGTCCTTGTAAAGCCATCAGAACCGCACCCATGAAACCCATTAAAACATCCATTCATGGATCAACATTCATGGATCAATCCACCACCATACTGGAGGTTAAGTTCCAACATGACCTTGGGGTACATTCAAAGCACAGCAGAAAGAAAGGAAAGAATAATCTCATATTTTTTATTTAAAGATAGCAGCGTATTGAAAAAGGGAGCAACACCAAAGCCAACTATCTAATAATGTTTGTGCCTGTTCCTGGTATCTATTATTTCCATTATAGTAAGTAAGATTTTAGTAACTAAAGGAGAGAGAGGAGAGAGAGAGAGAGAGAGA
>NW_007732215.1:49421-51197 GCF_000696425.1 Galeopterus variegatus | reverse complement strand
GAGAGAGAGAGAGAGAGAGATAAAGATCTGGCAATTTTATGGAATAGTTGACTTGGGGTTAAGAAAAAACATTAAACTTCCTCTCATTAAAAAATTTTCCTCTTTTTAAACCAGCTCCATTCCCCTCTTGCCTGCTGATAAATTCGTATCCTAATGTCTATTCTAGGTGATCCTGTAACCCAGCACCCAGCTTCAGACTGTGATCCCCTGGGGAGCAGTGGAATTTCATTAACCTTTTATTTCCCCCTTGTTTATACCGTTGCTGGCATATAGAAAGCATCCAGTATATACTGTCATTAACTGAACTGAAAGCACCCTATCTCCTCCTTGATCTTCTGGTTTTCCAAACTGAGTAAAATTAGACATAATCATTGTTTCCCTATAAAAACACAGTACTTTAAAGCCTAAGCAATGCACTATTATTCCACAAAGAGCTAGCATTTTGTTTACAAACTACATTTGCATCTATTAATTGAAGATGGTCTAATGAAAGTAGCAAACAAATTTGAAGCATAGTAAAGTAATAGCCATGAATAATCATCTTGCTACCTGTTATGTTGACAGAAAGAAAAGGTGAAAGCATTTTTTTTATCCTGAAATAAAATGCTTGATCTCAGTGTCAATCGTTTCATGTATTAAAAGTCTCAACAGTAATAGTGAAAAAAGAGCATCATTGACTCTATTAGTAATCTGGACCACAGGAGAACGTGCAAGTTGCTGCTAAATACATGGCATGTTTTCATAATTATAATCAGCTAAACTGCTTAAGTGAGCGATACTGTTTAAATTAGGAAATTAAAAGTTTAAATTATTTTTCTGCAAATTTGCTACTGCTTCTTAAGGAAGCTAAAGGCTTGAGAGAGAGAGTGATTTGGCATTCTCCATAGCCACTGATTGTGTGCTTTTGACAATCAATCTAGAATTTGCCTAGCTGCTTCCAATAAAATATTAATGCAATCAAACCTAAACTGTTTTCTTTCACATTCATCTTCTCATCATAGGTCAGGCTCTAAAGTGCTTTTATTAAAGTAAGCCAAGTATATTTGCTGTATAACTGTACATATGTAAATTTGAAAGTCTCATCTTAAGGAGTTCAAGTGATTTTGTGGGGAGCAGGTATTAGGTCTTGATTTTCTGTAACTATATGATTTTCAGCAAAGGATTTATTGTTGATATACAGTGTGCTAGTCAAAATGCAGATTACTAAGTGGTATAAGATGAAGTTCTGACATTTATAGTACGGTTTGGGAGACAACAATACGTGTAAAAAGGGTAAGAATATAAGACATTTTCTCAAAAGAGTGCTACAGGTTGTAATTTCTAAGGAGGAGTGGTTCTCACTGAGGGTCTAGGGTGGTAACAGAAGAGGTTTGGAGAACGGGACATGTACACTTAGGACAGTCAGTAGCATGTAACATCCCTCCCCCTACTTACAAGTGGCTCTGATTCTGCCCTTTACTCAAAAGGAGAGAAGCATTGTAAAAGTGGTTTAATAGGAAGGAAATCTCATTTATGTTGATGTCATCATGTATCAAATTAGAGAATTTGATAATACTTGAACTGAAGTTCTTAAGATTGGGAACTGGACAAATGAAAAAGTAAAGGACAGGGCCTTCTAGCTGCAGAAAAAAAGGAAAACAACAACAAAAGAAAACAAAACAAAAACAAGAGGAAAATTTCGAGTATGATTTTGACCTGGAAAAAATGATTGGGAGTGGAGTGAAGTAAAAATAATGGACATAGTCTGGCAAAAACAGATTTACAACATAGTTTTTG
>NW_007732215.1:45601-48411 GCF_000696425.1 Galeopterus variegatus | reverse complement strand
ATTATTTTTTAATTGACATGAAATAAATGTACATATTTACGGGGCACAGAGTCATATTTCAACACATGCAAACAATGTGTGATGATCAAATCAAGGTAATTACTAATTACAGCCATCGTAGCAAAAATTTGCCATTTCTTTGTGATAAGAGCATTTGAGCTCCTCTCTTCTAGTCACTTGAAAACATAGAATAAATTATTATTAATTAGATGCTAAGAACTACTATAAGCCACTAGAACTTATTTTTCCTATCTGGCTGTAATTTTTAAATTTTGTATCCATTAGCCAACCTCTCCTAATCCCCTGTTTCCTCCAAACCTTCCCAGCCTCTACTGACCACAATTCTCCTCTCTTTCTATATTTTTTCTCAACTTTTTTAGTTCCTACATATGAATGAGAACATGAGGTATTTATCTTTCTGTGCCTGATTTATTTCATTTAACATAATGTCTTCCAGGCTCATACACGTTGCTGCAAATGACAGGATTTCATTTTTTATGGCTGTGTATGTAGCATTCTGTTGTGTATAGATACCACATTTTCTGTATCCATTCATCTACTCACGGACACCTAGGCTGATTTCATCTCTTGGCTATTGTGAGCAGTGCTGCAATAAACGTGGGGGTTCAGATATCTCTTACGTATTCTAATGTCCTTTCTTTTGGATAAATGCTCAGCAGTGGGATTGCAGGAACTTTGATTCTCATACATAACTGAAATTATACTGGTCCCAGGATTTCTTTATCCTGGATGTAACTACAGAAGTCCTGAATTTCTTTGATGGTCATCAAAATTTCCTCATTAAGTAGCAAGAGAAGTCCCAAACTCACTTCACACTGTGTCCTGCCAAGTATGATAACTAAGTGGTGTTCCTGGCTTCACCATTCTATGCAGCTAATGGATCACATCAGTTAAGCAGCTTCTTTCTTCATTCAAAAGAAAAAAAAAAATAGTCCGGCTGATTTTGATGCAAAAACTAATGTCTTACCAGGCATCTTTTTGGTTTATGTGCCTATTCAAATTTGTGTGTATACACCACAATAACTGAATAACAAAGCTGAGTTCACTAATTGTTGGGCAAGGGAGAGCTGCATCACTTCAGAAACAAATGTTCTGGATCTCCCTAAGCAGAAATATGAAGCACTAGCTTTCAGTTTCTCAACAGTGGCACTATCGACATTTTGGACTAGATAATTCTTTGTTGCATATGTGAGTGGTATTGGGTGCAGATGTCATATACACTATAGGATTTTGAGCAGTATCTCTGGCCTCTACCCGCTATGCCTGTTACCCTGCTCCCCAGAGTGTGACAATCAAAACTGTCTCTAGGCATTTGCAAATGCCCCCTTGTGGGCAAAATCACCCCCTGTTGAAAACCACTGGATAAGACAAAGAGAAAAACAAGCAGGAGAAACATCAATTTAGGTAANGTTGAAAACCACTGGATAAGACAAAGAGAAAAACAAGCAGGAGAAACATCAATTTAGGTAACATTCTGAGTTCTAGACTGGTTGACTCATAAAGCTGATCATAAGCTCTTTTTTAGAAATGGTTCTTATTATTACTTAAATCTCAAAAAGCAGGGTACAGTCTCAGAAAGTTTAGAGTCTAACACGTCTAACTTGGATGTGCCTACTAGAGGCATGAAGAATTTTTTCTTTAACAACCCACTTTATTGATCGCTATGGTCCCTTAAAATGCAGAAGAGACAAGAATTATGTCATATGTTACTAGTTTCTAGGTCTTTACCACTGTATACATTATAATGAGCAGATACTCTTTGAAGTGGACTTGAATAAAGGTTCTGGTATTCAGCCTGAACAGAGCAGAAGCTGTTCATTTTCCTTTTGTCGAAGAATGAGTTTTTTTGCTATTTGACAAGAAAGAAGTTATGAAGCATCATTTAAGACTCTGAAGAGCAGAAAACTGAAGATGTGAGATGAATAATAATAACTGCAATCATGTAAGATGGGACTAGAAAATAGTTCTAAGCCAGACTGAATATTCCCCAAACTTGACAAAGAACACAGATCCCAGAGACCTCTAGTGTTTACTTTAGAAGACAAGTTGCCCATCCTTTGATTTGCCTGTGGATTATTCAACTATCCCTGTGGTATTACTCCATGTGCAACAGGAAATGTTAATGATAGCATAGACTCTTCCTCAGCATACTGGTAGAAAAACTAGGGCTAGTCTACTATCCAAAAGTACTTAGGCCAATGCACTCAGTCTAGTTGTTGTGCTTTTAAGGCTTGTGTGCAGTTGTCATAAGCCAACAATAGAATAACTTTTAGATTTGTGGCTTTAATATCCTGGATTCTCCCATTTATGTGTACCCAAATCCTTCTGATGAGATGAGGAAATGTGATGTAAAAGTTAGTATAATACGCAAAACTGATATTATGAATATCTCCATTGTTTGAAATGATGTCATGTTAAATTTCAATATTATAAAATGATCTGTTGATGTGTTTAGTTTAAAAAAGCCTTTTCATGAAAGGTAAGATGGCTCAGTTCAGGATATCATGTGAAAATCTGATTTAATTCCTTCCTTCCTGCATATAATAATCCAAATTTGCATATGCAGTGTATTTGCATATCACCATAGGCACTGGGAAAATGGTTAGAACTGGTTGATCTACAAATATCTTCCTTCTTGTTAACGTACCTATTATATTCAGCCTTCCTCCTGGTCTCCTGCATCCAGTCACCCATTCTGGCCAGCCTACACATAAGAACCACAATTGATAACCATATTCTCTGAAATTTCCACGCATGCACTGTTTACATTCCTTCTTGTAAATACATGT
>NW_007732215.1:42637-44467 GCF_000696425.1 Galeopterus variegatus | reverse complement strand
AGAGGAGAGTCAGAGCGGTAAATATATTAGAAAGTATGTCAAATAAGAAAGATGTCATATTGGAGCATAATGTTTTTTCAATTTAGTATTTCTGTCTATGAAGTTCAGGTATGTATTCCTCTGGAATAAGAAGAAAAGAGACCTGTGAATATTTAAAAACAAACAAACAACAAACAAAACCTCTATCAAGTACAGGAAGAAATTAGCAGGTGGCTAAGCATAATAATTAGGTAGAAAAAGTGTCCAACAAGGTATTCTATTATGATGGATTGACCCCTAGCAACTAGAGGAGAGTTTCTCACAGTACAGACTCAGTCTCTCTTCTGAGAGAGACTCTGGATGGCCTACTAGCAACAATGCACTGCTAACAAGTCACATTGAGGAAAATGGTAAACTAAGGGATGATATTTCTGGGACAAGGCTTGAGGGATTTAGGGGAAAACCAGGGAGGTGCCAGGAAGTAGGAAAAAAGGAAAGAAAAGGAAAGACCTGCTAAATTTGTGTTAATGATTGAAGCTTGGTTGTCTATTACTTACTCCAAATCCCAGGTCGTGGTATAAGCCAAGCAGTTTCATGAGAGATGAAGAAACCAATGATGATCAGCCACCAAAATACGATACATGAATAGCCATCATCAAAATTAAAAGACTGTCATAAAGTAGTGAGATCAGACAAATTAGTACAATGCTTACACCTATTTAAGGGACTATCCTGCTCTGAATCACGTGATTCAGGAGGCCTTGCATACTTGCATATCATGAACACACAACAATAAATGTATGAAAGAATGCTCAGGCTGGGCAGTTGGCTCAGTTGGTTAGAGAGTAACCTTGGAACACCAAGGTCTCAGGTTCAGATTCCTGTACCAACCAGCCAGCAGGGGAAAAAAAAAAAAAAGAATGATCAGGAACCTCTGTGGCTCAAAATCTCTACTAACCCCTTTGTAGGGCACTTCTTTGAACTAAAAGGAGAATTTTATCTGTGGAAACACTTTGGTAAAAGAAGAAAAACTTTTAAAAAAATTTATTGAAACATAATTGATTGTACATATCTGTGGGGTACAGCATTGCAGTATGNAAAAAAATTTATTGAAACATAATTGATTGTACATATCTGTGGGGTACAGCATTGCAGTATGTGATGTTCAAATCAGGATGATTAGTATATTCAACATTACACAATGTAATTAATCATTTTTTGTGGCCTGTTACCAATTTCTTGACAACCCTCCTCTCCCTCCCCCTTTCCCACCTATGGTGTCCTCAGTTCTATTCTCTCCTTTTGAAAGTTCAATGAATTATTGTGATTGTTGTATCTTTCTTTCTTTTTATTTTATTTTTATTTTTATTTTTTAGCTCTCACCCATGCAGTATTTCTCTTTCTGTGTCTAGCTTATTTCACTTAACATAATCTTCTCCAAGTTCTTCCATGTTGCTGCAAATGGCAAGATTTCAATCCTTTTTTATGTCAAAGTAATATTCCGTTGTGTATATGCACCACATTTTCCTTATCTGCTCCTCTGCCGATGGACATTTAGGTTGGTTCTAACTCTCAGCTATTGTAAATAGAGCTGCAATAAACAAGGGAGTGCAGGTATCCCTTTGACATAATCATTTCCATTCCTTTGGGTATATATACCAGGTAGTGGGATTGCTGGATTATATGGCAGATCCTTTTGTAGTTGTTTGAAGAACCTCCATACTGTTTTCCATAATGGCTGTACTAATTGACAGTTCCACCAAGAGTGTAGGAGGGTTCCCCTTTCTCCATTTCATCTCCAGCATTTGTCATTCTCTGTCTTTTTGATAATAGGTCTAACTGGGGTGAGAT
>NW_007732215.1:38211-41507 GCF_000696425.1 Galeopterus variegatus | reverse complement strand
TTGCCTGGGATATGAGGCACCTGCTTCTCCAGAGCTGGGTTGTTTTCCAGATAATCTTGGACGGCCTTGCACATCATGGTGTTCTTGCCCATCAGCACCACAGCCTTTCCCTGGAGGGACATGAAGATCTGCTGCATCTGCTTGGAACCCACATTGTCTGCTCCCACAATGAAGCATTTTGGTAATCATCCAAAAATTGGATGATCTTAAGGAAATGGACTTCCAGGTCTCCCTGTCTTCCCTGGACATCACGGCGGTGCATCAGAAATTGCCATGCAGTGTTTAAAGATGAAATCACTCTCATGAGGATGTCTGGCAAGAGTATTAATGGTTGCTTTTGCTGTGGAAAACATTTTAGTTTGATGTAATCCCATTTGTTTACTTTTTCTTTTGTTGCCAGTGCTTTTGCGGTCTTACTCATAAAGTCTTTGCCCAGTCCTACTTCCTGAAGTATTTCCCCTATGTTTTCTTTTGGGAGTTTTATGGTTTCAGGTCTTACATTTATGTCTTTAATCCATTTTGAGTTGATTTGGGTATATGGTGAGAGGTATGAGTCTAATTTCACTATTTTACATATGGATGTCCACTTTTCCCAGCACCATTTCTTGAACAGGTAGTCTTTTCCCCAGTATATGCTCTTGTTGCTTTGTCAAAGATCAGTTGGCTTTAAGTATGTGGGTTGATATCTGGGTTCTGTATTCTGTTCCATTTGTCTGAGTGTCTATTTTTATGGCAGTACCATGTTGTTTTGGATACTATAGCTTTGCAGTATAATTTGAAATCAGGTAGTGTTATGCCTTCAGTTTTATTTATTTATTTTTTCTCAGGATTGCCCTGGCTATTAGGGGTCTTTTGCTGTTACATATCAATGTAAGGAATATTTTTTTTTATTTTTGTGAAGAATGTCATTGGTATTGTGATGGAGACTGCATTGAATCTGTAGATCTCTTTGAGTAGTATGGACATTTTCAAAATGTAAATTCTTCCAATCCCTAAGCATGGAGGGTCTTTCAATCTTTTGGTGTTGTATTAGTCCGTTTTGTGTTGCCTATAACAGAATACATGGAACTGGGTGATTTATAAAGAAAATGAAATTTATTGCTTACAGTTTCTGAGGCTGAGAAGTCCAAAGTCCATCTGGTGGTGGTGACAGTGACCCAGGGGTCTCACGTTGCAAGATGGTGGAAGCAGAGAGAGCAAAGAGAGAGACCCTCCTCTTCTTTTAAAGCACTCAGAACCATGCCCCTGACCACCATTTTTAATCCATTCGCTAGGCATGGTCCTACAATCCAATCATGTCTTCAAGGCTCCACCTTTTGATTACCATAATAGGATTTCCCACCCTCTTAACAGTCATAGTGGTGTCCAAGTTTCTAATATATAAACTTAGGGGACACAATTCAAGCTTCAATGAGTTTGGGGGGGACATAATTCAGTCCACTACAGCCACATAATTCAACCCACTACAGGTGTCCTTAATTTCTTTCAGAAGTGATTTGTCCTTCTTGTTGTAGAGATATTTCACCTCCTTGGTTAAATTGATTCCTGGGCATTTTATTTTCTTGATGACTATGAATGTGAGCTTGCTTTCTTGATTTCTTTTCTGCTAATTTGTTATTTGAGTATAAAAATGCTAATGATTTCTGCATGTTGATTTTGCATCCAGAAAATTTATAATCTCTGAGAGTTTTCTAATAGAGGTTTTAGGTTTTTATATATAGGATCATGTCTTTGCAAACAAGGGCAGTTTGACTTTCTCTTTTCCAATCTGGATGTTCTTTATTTTTTTTCTCTGCTTAATTGCTTAGGCTAATACTTCCAATACTTTGTTAATAGGAGTGGTGAGAATGAGCTTCCTTGTCCTGTTTCCATTCTTCTCTAGATAATATTGGTGGTGGGTTTGTCATATATGGCTTTTATTCTGTTCAGATACTTTCATTCTATTTACTAAGAGTATCATGAAGGGATGCTGAATTTTGTGAAATGCTTCTTCTGTATCTATTGAGATAATCATATGNTACTAAGAGTATCATGAAGGGATGCTGAATTTTGTGAAATGCTTCTTCTGTATCTATTGAGATAATCATATGGTTTTTGTTCTTGATTTTGTTGATGTGGTGTATCACATTTATTTACATTGTACCACATTTGTATCCCTAGGATGAATCTCAGTTGATCTTGGTGTATAATTATTTTTGATGTGTTGCTGTATTCTGTTTGCTAAAATTTTGTTGAAGATTTTGGCATCTATGCTCATCAGAGATATTGGCCTGTATTTTTGTTGTTGTTGTTGTACCTTTGTCTGGCTTTGGCATCAGCATGATGCTGGCCTCATAGAATGAGTTTGGGAGAATGGCCTTTCTTTCAATTTTCTGGAATAGTTCAAAGAGAATTAGTATTATCTCCTCTTAAAAGTTTGGTAAAATTTAGCAGTAAATCAATCCAGTCCTGGGCTTTTCTTTGTTGGGAGATTGCCGATTACTACTTCAATTTCATTGCTTTTTATTGTTCTCTTCAGGTATTCTATTTTTTCTTGACTCAGTCTTAGTAGTTTGCATGGGTCCAAAAATTGATCCCTTTCCTCCAAGTTTTTTAATTTGTTGATATATCTGTTTATAATAGTCTGTAATGAGTCTCTGTATTTCTGTGGTATTGGTTATAATGTCTCCATTTTCATTTCTGATTTTTGTTATTTGTGTCTTCTCACTTCTTTTTAAAGTTAGCTTAGCTAATGATTTGTCTGTTTGTTTATCATCTCAAAAAAAACCCATCTTTTTGATTCATTAATCTCTTGGATTATTTTTTGGGCCTCTATTTCATTTAGTTCTGCTCTGATCTTAATTATTTCTTTCCACCTAGTAATTTGGGGATTAGATTGCTCTTGCTGTTTGCTTTCATTGGGGTGTATCACTAGGTTGTTCCTTTGAAATCTTTCTATTCTTTTAGTACAAGGATTTATTTCAACCAACTTCCCTCTTAGTACTGTTTTTGCAGTATCCCACAGGTTTTGATATGATGTGTCATTATTCTCACTAGTTTCAATACATTTCTTGATTTCTTATTTAATTTCCTCTTAGATCCGTAGGTCATTGATGAGTATTTGTTGTTTAATTTCCATGTATTTGTATAGTTTCCAGAGTTTCACTTTTTATTGATTTCCAGTTTTAATCTGTTGTGGTCTGAAAAGATACCTGAAATGATTTCAATTTTCTGAGACTTGATTTATGACATAACATGTGGTCTATCCTGGAAAATGTTCCATGTACTGCTGAAAATGTATGTTCCATAGTTTTTTT
>NW_007732215.1:35432-37512 GCF_000696425.1 Galeopterus variegatus | reverse complement strand
TTTTTTTATGAAATGTTCTGTAGAAATCTGCCAGATCCAATAGGCCTAAAGTGTGGTTAAAATCCTGTGTTTCTCTCTTGATTTGTTGACTAGATGATCTGTCCAGTGCTGAGAGAGGGGTGTTCAGGTCCCCAACTACTATCATATTGGGGTCTCTCTCTCTTCTTTAGTTCCTATAGAGTTTGCTTTATATACATCTGGGTGCTCTGGTAGTGGGTGCATATATATTTATGATTGCTATGTTTTCTTGTTGTGTAGATACTTTTATCATTATATAATGGCCTCTTTGTCTCTTTTTATGGTTTGTGGTTTAAAGTTTATTTTAACTAAAATGAGAATAGCTACTCCTGCTCATTTTTGGCTTCTGTTTTCATGGTATGTCTCTTTCCATCCCTTCGCTATTACTCTGTGTGTGTCTTTAAAGGTAATATGAGTCTCTTGAAGACAGCACATAGTTGGATCTAGTTTTTTCATTTAATATCAGTCTGCTTTTTGAGTGGGGAGATTAACCCATTCACACTTAGGGTTGTTAGTGACAGGTATTGTCTTACTCCTGGTGTTTTATCAATTTTCATCTAGGTGTTTTAAATATCTTTTGTTCCTTTCTTCCCCATTTATTGCTTGCCTTTGGTGTTGTGAGGTGGTAATATTTAGTTTCTTTCTTTTTCTCATTTGCATTTTTGTTCTATTGGGTTTTGTTCTTTCTTGTGTATTCATGGTAGGAATTGCCATTTTTTGGATCCCAGATATGGGACTTCCTTGAGGATTTCTTGTAGGGCTGCTCATGTGGTAAACTATTGCAGTTTATTGTTTGTCTGGGAAATATAGTATTTTTCCTTCATTTCTGAAGGATAGCCTTGCTGGGTATAGTATTCTTCATTGGCAGTTTTTTTTTTTCTTTTAGTATTTTGAATGTATCATTCCCTTGTCTTCTGGTCAATAGCTTCTGTTGAGAAGTCTGCTGTTTGTCTGATGTAGACTCCCTTATAGGTGACTTGACACCTTTCTTTTGCTGTTTTTAAGATTCAATCTTTGTCTTTGAGATTTGCCTGTTTGACTATAATGTATCTTTGGAAGGACCTTATTAGATTGAATCTGTTTGAGGATCTTTGAGCCTCCTAGATCTGAAGGTACATGTCTCTCCCTATACATGGCAAGTTTTCTATTATTATTTCATGGGTAGGATTTCCATTCTTTTTCCTTTCTCTTCTCCTTCTGGAACACAGATGATTCAGATGTTTGTGCACTTAATGTTGTCTGCTAGCTTTCTTAGATTTTATTCATTTAGATGTGAGGGCAATCTGGCTGTGACATTTGTCACCCCATTGATTTGACTCATGGCTGGCTAGGCAAGAGTCCCCTTCCTCCCTCAACACTCCATGTGTGTCCCTCCTGAAGATGTGCAGTCAGTCAGAGAAGATGACCTTCCCCAGTAGAAAAAAGAACCATTTTTTAGTCAAGGGTACATGAGTAGCTGTGTTCCCCTGCTAGGACCTCCAAACAAGCTCTCAAGAAAAAAATTTAACTTGTGAATTATTCTTCTCTAATAGCAAGAAAGCAATGAAGCCATGCATAAAAAGTCATTTTTTGCTGGTTGTGCAAAACATGTTTTTTTCTTTCTTCTCACTGTTCTTATTTGGTGTTCCAAAGACAACCAACACAATAAAGCAATTGGATTTATTTTAGAGAAGAATATAAGGTGCAATAGAAGAAAAAGTGAAACAAGATGATCTTCAAATAAAGAGTGAATCGTGGTCTTTGGCAGAAACTATAATTTAGTTTCAATTTACACTTTCCACAATATTTGGAATAAACTCTTATTTATTTTTAATAACATCAGTAAAAGCTTAGCAAAGTAAAAAGCTAACAGATCTGAATTAATTATTTCACTTTTTAAATGATTGAAATATATATTTTTTAATTTTGGAGAAATTTTTTCCTAAATAGAATGAAAAAGCATGTAGAAAAATGCAATATCAGTCACATTCTAATAAAAACTAAGATAAGAACAAGAAAATGAACACAATATCTACAACTATGAAAAAGAAGATTCATGTATAAATAATTCCAACACTGTTTT
>NW_007732215.1:33857-34778 GCF_000696425.1 Galeopterus variegatus | reverse complement strand
TCAGCCAGTGAGCAGGAACCGGTCTCCACATGGGATCCGAACCCTCGGCAGGAGTGCCGCCCGTGCTCCCAAGTGGCGCACTCTCCAGTGCGCCACCAGGCCAGCCCCCATGGTTTATTTTTTAGCCTAGTTACCAACTTAAGAATTTTATTGATAATTCAGTGGTTAGTGTCTCAGTAGACTAAAATTTTCATATTGAAATTGCAAAAATACAACAACTAAAACTATAATAACTCTAAGAGTGGTGAGAGGGGATTATCTACAAACAGGCATGAGGGAAATTGGAGTGATGGAAATATCCAAAAACTTCATTGTTTTAGTGGTTACATGACCATAAACTTTTGTCAAATTCATAAACTTCACACTTAAAAACAGTGAATATCACTATGTGGAAATTATATGTCAATAAAATTAACTTTAAAAAGGAATGAAACATCTGTTCTTTAAATGCTAATAATATATCATTATTTCAATAAATAATCTATTTGTTTTAAAAGTTGTCTAACTTGGTATTAATGTCAAGAATAAAATATGTTAAAATTGTGATTATAACAGCCAAGTTAATGTTGATAAAATGAAAGCTAAGATTAACTTACGAATTATGTCAGTCTTTATTAGTCATTCAAACACCACTGATAGAATATTCTGACATGCATAATAAAATTAAACTTATTTACAGTTTACATTTTGCCAAATTTCAGTTCTCTAAAAATGGTATCTTACTATATGTATTTCAATTTTCCTATTATCTAAACATATTTTAACCACTTATTTCTCCCTCCCCCAAGTCCCTAGCAACCACCATTCAACTTTCTGCTTCTATGTGTCTGCCTACTTTAGATTTCACATATAAGTGAGACAATGCAGTTGTTGTCCAGAACAGGAAATTAGAAGATTTTAAGTATCAGTTATGTTAGTTTT
>NW_007732215.1:14784-33219 GCF_000696425.1 Galeopterus variegatus | reverse complement strand
AATGCAGTTGTTGTCCAGAACAGGAAATTAGAAGATTTTAAGTATCAGTTATGTTAGTTTTATTGCAACTTTAAGACAAAGAGTATGTGTTCTTTCTTCTGTTCTCTTGCCACAGGTTCCACAAATGAAAGAGGTGTGTCTGAGCCCCCATTAACCTATGAGACTATTTACAGGGAAGTTCCAACATAAAAACTTAAAAATATTTTTTTAGCTATTAGTGCTGCTCCAAACCAGAATGAAAGTTGTGTATTTCCTATAACTAGAAAGGTTCAAGTTCAGGTTGAACAGTCACCAGAGAAGGATGCCCTAGAGGATATTTCCTTCATTGAAATAAGGTTGGTAAAATATATGTGGAAGTTACTGGCATTTTTAAACACCAAACTACCTTCTGAATACATTATATTTATCGAATACTAGATTCTGTGTTAACTCTTCTTAGATATTAACTCATTTAACCTTTACAAATTTTAAAATAGATACTATGTTCCCTATTTTATAGATAAGGAAGACCAGCCTGAGACAAACTAGACTAAATAATCTTCTGAAGATTAGCCTTTGAGGATATGGCTGAACCTGGATTTGAATCCTGGTCTATCCATCACCAGTGACCATGCTATTATTCATTACCTAAAACTGCATTTAATTTATTTCCCATTATTAAAAGGATATTTTCTGTAGAAGAAGTTGTAGCAGATGCTGTCAATGTCCTACTATATCCCTTCAGCACTTACCTATTCTGTGCATACCTGCCAACCTCCCAGAACATCTTCCAACATCCAGCACCTGTATTTTGTTGCCAGAGGACTTTCTCTGATTTATATTCTATAGATATATTATAAACATGTAAATCTTATTTTATTATATAAAAGCATATTAATTCTCTCGTCAATTCATGTCACACTTTGTTGCCAGAGGACTTTCTCTGATTTATATTCTATAGATATATTATAAACATGTAAATCTCATTTTATTATATAAAAGCATATTAATTCTCTCGTCAATTCATGTCACACAGATCCCACTTAGAAACCTATGTAAAGCTTCAGTGCTTCTAGTTATTAATTTCTCATTGCCATCCCACAGTATTTTCAAGACTATCCAAATTAGAATCCCCAATGATTCAAGTTAAATTTCTAAAGAAAATATTTTAAAATATGATTACAATATTAAAGGTAGTTTAATTGAAAAGTTCAGGACAACAAAAAGTTGGTCATAATTAAAAATAAATCTTCAATTTAACATTTTAGGCCATGATCTGACATGTAATAATAATTGAATGATTGTAATTCTCCTATATTATCAGTGTTGCATTACAGGTACTAATGAGATTTTTATTTCTTATATGGACAAATTATTTACCTTTCAAAAAATTCAATATTCACTAGCTCTGCATGCTTAAGTATGGTATAATCTTCAATGTTTGATTAAATGAAATAGCTTAAAGTGCCTAGTGTAGTGCTTGGTAGAGAAGGCACTGAACAGTAATTTATTCCCTTTCCCCATTTCTACTGGGTGGTTTTACTGTCAGTTGTAAAACTGAAACACACCGAAAATGTGACTGTGTAATAAAACTTACTTGAATAAAAGTATCTCTACAGTTATATGCTCAGGGATTTCAAGGAGAGAGGTTTTCTAAGAATCGGAGAATTTTGACTGACTTGGGGCCCTGGGATTTCTCACTTTCCTAAAGGAGAAGATGTATGGTGAGTAGCTCTCAGAGTCATAGTAACCTCAGGTGGGTCCATGGAAGCTGCGTGTTGGACGGACTCCAGATGTTTAGTCTCTTCTATTCTCAGCGTCCACCAACATATCTCCTGGTTGAGACTAACTTGGGATTTGTTATTTTGTTGTTGCTGTTGTTGTTGTTAGATATTTTTAAAATTTCTGTATGGCATTTTTTAATTGCTCATTTATCCATTTTTTATATGTATGTTTTGGGCACTCACATTGCAATTTAGTCCGGTGGTTCTCATTAGATTAAACACGTTATGTTTTGGGAACACTAAATTTATAGCATGTTAATAGTATCATGAGAAACCATAAAGACCTGTGGACACATAAGTTTGGAACTGCTAAGGTAAACAAATGTCAGTCAATCTATTGTTTAGTAATTGTAATCCACCGAGAAAAAGTTATGCAACATCAGCGAAAAAGGGGTGAAAAACAAACTACAAATAAAAGAAAAAGATCAACACACAGTCGATACTGAATAGGAGAACCTCTTAAGACTTGTGTTCCACATATCATATCTATTTACCTTGGGAAACCTATGTTAATGCTTGAGTATAAGCTTTAGTTTTATGTGGTAATTACCTTGGGTTCCAATTTTTTATTAATAAAAAAAAGAAAAAAAAAGAGTAAAATTATTTCCCTACCAACTACCAATTATTTCCATTCCCTTCACATACTCAGTGAAGAAATACTATAAAAAATATAGGCTATGCCTACATGCCCTCAAAATTCCCCAAAGGTGACTTGGAAAGCCAAATCAGAATAGCGTTACCTTGGCGTGTCGACTCTGAGAAGTACAGTGTGAAAACATTGTGAGAATAAGGAGATAATAAAGTAAAATTGTTCTGCAAAGTTTAAATATCAGGCAAATATAAGGGATGATTATGAAATATTGGGAATAAGAATACTATGTTCAAATTAATAGGAGAATAACTTTTAAAAATAACCATAGAATTACCTAGAAAAAAATCTCACTACATAAATCTCACCCTAGGAAATTTACAGTTTTTAAGATATTTTGAGGGATTTAAATCTTGTTTTCACGAATTTTCCATGTAATGAATTTTCATGTTTAAATTACATTGGAAAGAAAATACAGGGAATAAAATCACACAGGGTATCATTTATTCTATCCCACATAATGCTATGATACATCATTAGAAGGGATTATAAATACATGCATTTTACTCTTACTTGTTGGTGTGAAGAATTCAATTTTCTTCACGGTGAGTACTTTGTATACTCCCTGAATTCTGTCTCCAGAGCAGGTAAGCACCTCACTTTAGGGGAAATCTACGCTACTCTAAAGAAAATGAATGTTGAAGAATTCAATTTTCTTCACGGTGAGTACTTTGTATACTCCCTGAATTCTGTCTCCAGAGTAGGTAAGCACCTCACTTTAGGGGAAATCTACGCTACTCTAAAGAAAATGAATGCCTGCATCTAATACTCTTTTCTATCAGCTTTTTCATTTTAAGTGTATAATAGTAAGCTATTCAAAAAATCTAAAAAGGTATTACTTATGGAAGTTTTCCTTTTGCTTATATCAGTTGTCACAAAATGAATATTACTAAATTTGAAGAAAATTTGTAATTATTTAAAGAACATTCTGACCTGATTTTTGAAAAGCAATATACATGTTGATACCTGCAAGAAATCAGAGTACTACAAAAGCATTGTAAAAATGTACAAGGAATGACTTCTTCTACCAAGCCCTTGTTAATTCATTGATGTTAATTAATTGTATTAACTTATTACTCTTTTGTAATAATAAACATTTAACTCTTAGAATCTATTTTTATTACACACACACACACATACACACACACACACACACACACACACACACACACGTCTGTCTTCTCCCCCAAAGTGAAAGGAAATAAATTAATCAAGATAACAGGAGAAAGTCTAGAAGCTCTAGCTCTATAAGTAATATTTTTCTAAGCATTAAAAATATCAAAAAGCTAAAAGGTTTATCATATCCACAGAATTTTTTTTATTGTATATGTGAATGAACCCAGCCTCGTATCTTGAATTGAATGTTTTCTTTGAATTTTGTGAAAAATCTGCCTGAGTAGTAGTATAGAGGTGAAGACTGATAAGCTGAAGTAGTATCAGAAAAAAACAGCAGGGATGATCAATACGAAAAAAGTGCTGGCACATGGGAAGGGCACTGACTAGACTGAATTGAATCTTTTTTTTTTAATCTGATAGACGAAAGCAAAATAAAAATCACTATCATGGTTATTATTACTCCTGTCACCACCACTGCTAACTGTAGTTAATATAAACAGAACACAACATGGGATCATAGCACTAAATAACGGGTCTGCTTATCATAATTACCATAATTAAATAATGAAGCGATTCTATATACTGAGTACTTCCCATAATTAATCATTTAATCCACATGACAACTCTATTAGGCAGCTTTTTTGTCTGCTTTTAAGTCTTGAGAAACCTGAGGTGACTTGAGATTCCTAGTCTCTCATCATTTGTAAGAAGAAAAGTGTCTGTTTACTTGCCTCTCTGTATTTGTGCATGCAATGAATTACTTAATAAGTAGGAGAATGTATATTCCTCAATGATTTTTTATGGATGTGAGACCTCCATTTCCAAGCAGCTGATGAAAATGAAAAAGACAAAGTTATAATAGTAATTAAACACATAAAATGGTTTATATATTTAATATTCACAACAACCCTTTGAGGTAAGTACTATTGTTATCCTCATTTTACAGATGAGAAAGAGGCAAAGAATTAATAAGCCTGGGAACCGAGCAAGAATAGGGAGATTTTAAAACATAAGAAGTTAACAACTTACATCTTCCAGAAACACATATTTAAACCATCAATCTGGCTTCTTCAAATTACAAGCAAGAGATCAGGTACATGTAAAATTTTGAAAAGCATCCTTATCAAATTTTCTCAGAGCTGGAAGAATTACTTATGGGAAGCAACGTCCGGTTTCCGGACTGAAGTCTTTGGCTTCAGCTAGCTAAGCGTGGAGGTGCTATAAAAATTTTGAAAAGCATCCTTATCAAATTTTCTCAGAGCTGGAAGAATTACTTATGGGAAGCCACGTCCGGTTTCCGGACTGAAGTCTTTGGCTTCAGCTAGCTAAGCGTGGAGGTGCTATATAATACCCTGTAAACACCACTATGAAGTTCTCTGACCTTGGTTATTAGGATGGTGGGTGGTACACAAAAGAAGGTCACACAGGATCAAAGAGGTTTTATTTTGCCTGAGAAAAACCTTTTTTTATTTCTGGTTATTTTTCACTGGCCCCATTTTTTAGGATGGAGTATTTGTTATAGCTGTAGAGATGGAAAGATTCACAATAGTGTTCATATCCTTCTCTGTTATTTAAAGGAAGCTGTCAGAGCAATAAACAGTAACCAAAATTAGAATAAGTGGTCTATTTTGCTTAGACCTACATGTGTTCATATTCTGTAGTACTATATCAAAACAACAAATGACATTGTCATGGCCTCAAAATTTTTCTATAAGTTTCCAGTTTCACCATTTACTACTCTTACTAGGAGAAAAACAGGAGAAGTGTGTTATCCCCCCCCCAAAAAAATGAGGAAATGAATTTCAAATAAAAGGAAGTAATAATGCCGAAAGCTGAAGAAATTTATGGACATAAAAAATGATGACATCCAGTACACTTTAGTAGGATGGCACCGGTGATTTTGAAGAATGCAAAATCAATAAATTGAAACTGAAGAGAGAACAAAAGATGAAAATGCAGGTATAGACAGCAAGAATACATTCTTTTTTTAAAAAAATTTTAACTTCTCGATATACATTATAGTTGATTTTCGTGTATTCTTTAAAATAATTTTGATGAGGGTGAGTGGTGAGATAGAGCAGTAGCTAAAGAAAGTGATATGAGTGTAGGTTTTTTCATCTTTTGCTTTTAATATTGGGTGAGATTTGAACATAGAAGGAATAGAAGCTACAGAACAAAGAGACTGGTAAAGACAGACTCAGAAACTAGGGTGCTGCATTGTAATCCATAGCAGAGGTGCAAGGGAAGTTGTGAATGGGATGAGGGGCATCGTTTTCAAGGCAACTAAAATGAAGCCAAGAAAAGATGACCGGGAGAGTGAGTTGTTTGTGAGAGTGAGAGGGTTTAAGTGACTTTACACTTAACGAACTCAATAGTCATTGGGAAATAAGAGCCAAGGACATTTCCTGAGAGTGAGAAGATGGGTGGCAAGCTGAAGGGAGTGGCAGTGATATAAATGGCCTTGTCAGGAAGGATTTCTAGAAAAATCTGAGCATCCAGCTAAGGCTGGAGGTAATAAATGTGTAATGACTTCAGGACAAACAATTGTGGGTCTTTTTCTTGAAGACTTAGCAACCTGGATATAAGGACAGGGAAATTAACATTTGGATTTATTCAGGGTTGTTGTTTCTTTTCTGGACACAGTGTGCAAGTGCTAGAATAAATAAAAACAGCTAATGAGAAAGAAAATTCAAGTGTCTGTAGCTTTGGTTACTATTGAAGGCATTTGGGTCAGCAGCTGTGTTTGAGGAGCACCCCTTGCTTCTCTGAAATCACACATTGCACCCATGTAACTGGCAAGCCAGAATCACAAAATGATTTGCATGGGCACTGCAGCTAATACCTGAACAGGGCTAGCCTGATCTCATTAAGCATTTCATTAATATTGGTGCTAATTAGACTCTATGATAATTCCTTCCTCAATTTTAATGCAGTCTCCAAGAGATAAAAGCAGAAAATTAAAAATATATAGGGAATAAAACTGATAAATAATTATTTGATTTTTCTTTTAGTAGTAAAAATAGTATATGTAATGTTCCTTCTCTCAATCCTATTAACTACTAAATGAGAATAAAGTTTAGAGTTAATTTTTAAAAAGCAGTTATCTTGCTCCACTAGAGACAGAATCTATTAACTTATTGCCACTTACTCCATTTCTTTACACATGGGCAAAATCTTAATACAATTCTGAATACAGCTGTTCCAATGGCTGAAAGTAGTTTTCTCAAAAGCTCATTAGATCACTATTTGAAAGTTCTTGTTGAAATATATTTTAATAGGAAAAAGTCTGCATATGCTAGGTAGGACAGGGCAGTAAAATTCAAAGAAAGTGTTTTTTCTTCTCAAATTAAAGGCAATGATGTGGTTAGTTAAGGATGACTAAGGATGTACACATTCATAGTGCAAGTGAATAAACAATAAACTCCTAAATGCTCAGTGTTCCCCTCTGTTTCATTTGACCACTGGACTTGGAAAAGGATGTAATTCTAAGGTGGACTCAGGAGGCAACCTTGCACAGACTATACCAGTATCTGGCAGCTGTGCTCTGAGTAATTGGGCCGCAGCCTCAGCATTACCTGTTAGAAATGTAAAATCTTAAGCCTCAGTTTAGACCAATCAAAAGAATTCTGCATTTTAGAAAGATGCCTAGGTGATCCACATGCATGTTAAAGTTTGAGGAGCACTCCCTAGTGAAGAAGTTCATATTCTCTGGGAAAATGAAGGCTACATTTACAGGTCTCAGCATCCTGCTCTTTTCTATTCAATTGGTATCTGACCAATTAGAAAAGACTGTTAAAGATCTGAAAATTTGAGTGAGTCAGGAAAGCACTCACCTTTACATGCATGCACCATACAGAAGGGTATTTAGTCAGTGCCCCCACATCTTTCCTTTTCCAGAACTGGGTGGAAAAGGCCCTGTGAACACAATTACACCTTCCCCCCCACCACACACAGATTGCCCTTGTTTCTTCTCAAGAAATGATAAATTTTTGCTTGCAGAAATAGGATGCTCATGCTGTGTGTACCAATGCAGCTCATCAATTTTAGCAACCACAGCTTTTGAAAACAAAATCATAAAATATGACTGAACATACAGTTTGAAGACCAGGGATAAATTTTCCTATGACAAGAACATTTTTTAAACTCACAAGTTTCTCTGGGGTGATATGTGCTTTATCAGTAAAGATGGTTGTTGTGTCAAGTTGTCTAGCTAGTGGCTTTAAGAGAAAAAGGACTGATGAGACAACACAGCCCAAACATATTTGTTTAAAGTTATGATTTAAGCATTTCTTGTTTTATATGTTTCACTGATCTGTATATTCTTAGCATTTAAAAGAGAAGAAAGAATAAAGTACTTGGTTTTCAGAAAAGGATTTGAGATTAGAATTGAGTTAGATAATACATGCCAAGGCACCCATCACCGAAGCAGGTAGCCGCTGCCATGGCACCCCCAGCCCAGGCAAGTGCACGCTGCCCAGAGAGGCTCTGTACTTGGTTTTCAGAAAAGGATTTGAGATTAGAATTGAGTTAGATAATACATGCCAAGGCAGCCATCACCGAAGCAGGTAGCCGCTGCCATGGCACCCCCAGCCCAGGCAAGTGCACGCTGCCCAGAGAGGCTCTCCCAGAGGGGCCAGAGCCTCCCACCCACAGGTACCGAAGCAGGTGTGCCAAATTGACAGTCCCATCAGGATCCTAGCCAGACAATAGTGTCGAATGAGTGGACAGAAATCCCCAGCCACAATGACTAAATACCAAAGGAAAGAGACCAGAAATATGAAAACTCAAGAAAGTACACCATCAAAGGATAATAATAACACTCAAGATCAAGATCCTATAGAACAAAAAAAAAAAAAGATCCTATAGAACAAGAAGTCCTTGAAATGTCTGACAAGGAATTTTGAGTGATAATTCTAAGGAAACTCCTTGAAATGTAAAAAAAAAAAGATCCTATAGAACAAGAAGTCCTTGAAATGTCTGACAAGGAATTTTGAGTGATAATTCTAAGGAAACTAAATAAGATACAAGAAAACTCAGCTAGATAACACAATGAAATGAGGAAAAGTATACAGGACCTGAAATAAGAAAGATACAAGGAAATCAATGCCCTGAAAAAAATATATAGCAGAGCTTGTGGAGCTGAAGAATTCATTCAGTGAAATAAAAAACACAACAGAGAGTTTAACCAGCAGGCTAGAAGAAGCAGAAGAGTGAACTTCTGAGCTTGAATATGGGTTATTTGAAATAACACAGGTGGACAAAAAGAAAAAGGAATTAAAAACATTGAAGAAAATCTAAGAGAGATAACAGACAACCTTAAGGACTCAAATATCCAAATCATGGGTATTCCAGAGGGGAAGAAAAAGGAGATTGCACTAAAAATATATTCAACAAAATAGTGGCAGAAGACATCCCAGGTATAGGGAAAGACACAGATCTTTAGATTTAAGAAACTCAAAGATCCCCAAATGTATTCAATCCAAAAAGGTCCTCTCCAAGACATGTTATAGCTAAATTAGTAAAACAAAAAGACAAAGAGAGAATCTTAAAGTGGCAAGAGAGAAGCAGCAAGTCACCTATAAGGGAGCCTCATTCAGACTAACATCAGACTTTTCATCACAAACTCTAAAAGCCAGAAAGGAATGGGATGATATATACAAAATACTAAAAGACAAAGATTGCCAGCCAAGAATTCATTACCCAGCAAGGCTATCCTTCTAAAATGAAGGGCAAATAGTATATTTCTCAGACAAACAAAAAGTGCTGGAGTTCACTACTGCACGACCACCTTACAAGAAATTCTCAAGGGAGTATTGGGTTAGGTACCTGAAAAATAAACACCACTGCCATAAAATCTCAAGAAAAATCAAAACCCACTAGTAAAATAAAAATGCTAACAATAAACAGAAAAAAATAAGTTTATCTTCCACCCCAACAAACCAACAAATACAGAAGACAAACAGTAAATCAGAAAGAAAGGAACAAAAGACATTAAAGACATCCAAACAAAAATCAATGAAATACTAGGAGTATATAAACACTTTTCAATAACAATTCTTAATGTAAAAGGATTAAATTCCCCACTCAAAATCCACTGACTGACTGGATTAAAAAGGTGGACCCAACTATATGCTGCCTTCAAGATACTCATCTCGCCTGTAAAGACACACATAGACTAATAGTGAAAGGATGGAAAAAGATATACCACACAAACAGAGATGAAAAATGAGGCAGAGTAGCTATCGTTATATTGGATAAAATAGACTTTAAACCAAAAACCATAATAAGAGATAAAGAAGATCACTATATAATGATGAAAGGATCTATCCATCAAGAAGACATAACAATCATAAACATATACACACCCAATGTTGGAGCAGCCAGACTTATAAAGCAAACACTATTGGGCCTAATGAATGAGATAGAAACTAATACCATAATAGCAGGGAAACTGAACATCCCACTATCAATATTAGAAAGATCATCTAGGCAAAGAATCAGCAGAGAAACACAAGATCTAAACAACTCTTTAGACCAATTGGACTTGGCAGATATCTACAGAACATTCCATCCAACAACCTCAGGATATTCATTCTTCTCATGAGCACATGGAACATTCTCCAAGATAGATCACATGTTAGGTCACAAATCAAGTCACAACAAATTGAAAAAAAAAATGGAATTATTTCATGTACTTTTTTCAGATCACAATGGATTAAGATTAGAAATCAAAAGCAAATGAAATCCTGGTAACTGCAAAAACGTATGGAAATTAAACAGTGTTCTTCTCAATGACATATGGGTCCAAGAAGAAATTAAACAGAAAATCAAAAAAAGTATTGAAATTAATGAAAACAATGATGCATCATACCAAAAACTACAGAATACTGGAAAAGCAGTACTAATGGGGAAATTAATGGCATTAAATGCTTACTTCAGAAGAATGGAAAGATGACAAGGAAACAACCTAATACTTCACCTTAAAGAATGAGAAAAACAAGAACAATCCAAACCCAAAGATAGCAGATGGAAAGAAATCGTTAAGATCTGAGCAGAACTAAGTGAAATAGAAACCTGAAAAATGATACAAAATATCAATGAAACAAAAAGTTGGTTTTTTGAAAAGATAAATAAAATCAACAAATCTTTAGCAAAGCTAACTAAAAAAAGAAGAGAGAAGACCCAAATAACAAAAATTAGAAATGAAAACGATGATAGTACAACTGACACCTCAGAAATACAAGAAATCATTAGTGACTACTATAAACAACTATATGCCAACAAATTTGAAAATCTGGAGGAAATGGATAAGTTTCTGGACACACACAAACTACCAAAACTAAGCCAAGAAGATGTAGAAAATCTGAACAGACCAATAACAATAAAAGAGATCAAAGCTATTATCAAAATGCCCCCAACAAAGAACAGCCCAGACGGGATGGGTTCATGCAGAGTTCTACCAAAACTTCAAAGAGGAACTGGTACCAATTCTCTGCAAACCATTCCAAAAGATTGAAACAGAGGCCATTCTCCCAAACTCATTCTGTAAAGCAAACATCATCCTGATATCAAAACCAGACAAAGATACAGCAACAACAATGAAAAACTACAGGCCAATATCCTTGATGTACATAGAAGCAAAAATCCTCAATAACATACTAGGTAATGGAATACAGCAACACATACACAAAATTATGGGCCAGCCCGGTGGCGCACTGGATAGTGCGCCGCTTGGGAAGCGTGGCGGCGCTCCCACCCGAGGGTTCGGATCCCACATACAGACCGGTTCCCGCTCACTGGCTGAGCGAGGCACGGGGGCAGCACCGAGGGTTGCGGTCCCGTTGCTGGTCCCGGTCCGGTATGGGGGCGACACTGAGGGTTGCAATCCGTTGCCGGACACGGAAAAAAAAAAAAAGACACACACACAAAAAAATTATATAACATGATCAAGTGGGATTCATCCCAGTGATGCAAGTTTGGTTCAACATATACAAATCAATAAATGTAATACACCACATCAATAAAATCAAACACAAAGACTATATGATCATTTCTATTGATGATGAAAAAGCCTTTGCAAAATTCAACATTCATTGATGATAAAGACTCCCTACAACTTAGGTATAGATGGAAAGTACTTAAACATAATTAAAGCCATATATGATAAGCCTACTGCCAACATCATCCCGAACAGGCAAAAGCTGAAAGCTTTTCCCTTAAAAACAGGAACTAGACAAGCACGCCCCCTTTCACGACTCCTATTCAACATAGTGTTGGAAGTATGAGCCATAGAAATCAGAGAAGAGAAGGAAATAAAGTGCATCAGATTGGAGAAGATGAAGTCAAACTGTCCCTGTTTGCAGATGACATGATCCTATATATTGAAAAGCCTAAAGCCACTACAAAAAAACTCTTAGAGTTGATAAATGATTTCAGCAAAGTCGCACGATACACAATCAACACACAAAAATCAGTAGCATTTCTATACTCCAATAGTGAACATGCAGAAAAAGAAATCAAGAAAGCTAGCCCATTTATGATAGCCACCAAAAAACAAAACAAAACAAAACAAAACAAAATTAGGAATAAAGTTAACCAAGGATGTGAAAAAATCTCTACAATGAGAACTACAAACAACTGTTGAGAGAGATTAGAGAGGACACAAGAAGATGGAAAGATATCCCATGCTCTTGGATTGGAAGAATCAACATCGTCAAAATGTCCATACTACCCAAATTGATATACAAATTCAGTGTAATCCCCATCAAAATTCCAATGACATTTTTCTCAGAAACGAAAAAAGCTATCCTAATATTTATATGGAATAACAAAAGACTACATATAGCCAAAGCAATTCTGAGCAAAGAAAAATAAGGCTGGGTATATAACAATACCTGACTTTAAACTATACTACAAAGCTATAATAACCAAAACAGCATGGTACTGGCATAAAAACAGATACATGGATCAATGGAATAGAACAGAGAATCCAGAAATCAACCCATACACCTACAGCCATCTGATCCTTGACAAAGTCACCAAGTGTGTATACTGGAGAAGAGACTGACTCTCCAGCAAATGATTCTGGGAAAACTGGATATTCATATGCAGGAGAATGAAACTAGATCCATACCTCTCACCATATACCAAAATCAACACCAAGTGGAATAAAGAATTAAGTATACACCCTGAAAAAATAAAACATCTTAAAGAAAACATAGGGGAAACAATCCAGGGAGTAAGACTGGGCACAGACTTCATGAATATGACCCCCAAAGCATGGGCAACCAAAGGAAAAATAAACAAATGGGAGTATATCAAACTAAAAAGCTTTTGCATGGCAAAAGAAATGATTAACAGAGTTAAAAGACAACCAACAGAGTGGGAGAAAATATTTGCAAAATATACATCTGACAAAGGATTAATATCCAGAATATACAAGGAACTCAAACAACTTTACAGCAAAAAAACAAGTAACCCAATTAAAAAATGAACAAAGGAGCTAAATAGGCATTTCCCAAAGGAAGTTATATAAATGGCCAATAGACACATGAAAAAATGCTCAACATCACTCAGCATTCAGGAAATGCAAATCCAAACAACACTGAGATACCATCTCACTCCAGTTAGGATGGCTAATATCCAAAAGACTGAGAATGATAAATGCTGGTGAGGTTGCAGAGTAAAATAAACTCTCATACACTGTTGGTGGGACTGCAAAATCATGCAGCCATTATGGAAAATGGTATGGAGTTTCCTCAAACAATTGCAGATAGATCTACCATATGACCCAGCTATTGCACTGCTGGGAATGTACCCAAAGGAATGGAAATCATCATGTTAAAGGGATACCTGTACTCCAGTGTTCATTGAAGCACTATTTACAATAGCCAAGAGTTGGAACCAGCCCAGAAGTCCATCATCGGATGAGTGGATATGGAAAATGTTGTATATCTACACAATAGAATACTACTCTGCTATAAAAAAGAAAGAAGTACTGCCATTTGCAACAACATGGATGTACTTAGGAAAATTATTTTAAGTGTAACAATGGGCACAGAAAGAGAAATACCACATGTTCTCACTTATTTTGGGGAGCTAAAATGAATAAATAAATACACAAAAAAATGGGGTGGGCAGGAAGAAGACACAACAATCACAATTCCTTGAAGTTGTTAAGACAAGCAAAGAGATATGAGGTTGATGGGAGGGAGGGGGGAGAGAGAGAGGGGAGAGAGTATTTGGTAAAAATCAACCACATTGTATATTGATAAAATAAAATTAAATTTTTTTAAAAAGTATTTAGTTAGAATCTTTTTGAATGATAAACTATTTTGAAAGTATTTGATAAAATTAAAATCTCCCAATTGAATGTGAATGATTTTTTTTTTTCTTCATGAGATGTTAAAAGAAAATTTTTTCTTCAAGAACGCTATGTAGTTAATGCTTATAGTAATTTTTTTTTTCTTTCCTTTTTGTCTTTTTTCGTGACCGGCAACGGATTGCAACCCTCAGTGTCGCGCCCGTACCGGACCGGGACTGGCAACGGGATTGCAACCCTTGGTGTTGCGCCCACACCTCACTCAGCCAGTGAGCGGCCGGTCTGTATGTGGGATCCGAACCCTCGGCGGGAGCGCCACCACGCTCCCAAGCTGCACACTGTAGCAGTGTGCCACTGGGCCGGCCCCAAGTAATTTTTAAATAATATTTTTCATCTGAGTACTGGGCACTTTAAATATAGTAAATTGTGGGTTTACCACTGCTATGCCATATCAATTTCTAAAACCAAATTATATTCCCCATATTACTGTGCAGATGAACTGGATTTTTTAAAGAAGGTGTCCCATTTTTTTGCTTTCTTGTGTCTTCTGTAGGCTAATTTCCATCTCAAAATTCACTTTGAAGTTCTAGGTTAAAGAATAAGTGGAGAAAATAATAGTCAAAATTGATGATATACTTAAAAAGGAAATTACGAATAACCCATAGTAGTTCATCTAAGATTGCAATTTTGTTACCCTATCTGTTGAGATTTTAAACATTTGATAATCAGACTTTGGGGGTTCAAGAAATATTTGAGACTTGAGGCTGAATGTCTACATAATAAGGGTAATCCAAATACTATGGTCCACCATGAATTGGAGAAGAGCTTTTCAACCCTGGGAGAAAATCCAGTGTCCAGGACCATTCCAACCTAACTTAATTAGAAACAATTTGAGGGTGAGACCTTTGCCTCAGTACTAAAAACAAATGAACAAATAAATGATACTCCACTCTGATTCTAATTGCAATTAAAGATGAGATCTGCTTGAATCTATTGAAGGACACTCATGGTCATAGTATTTGACCATGCAGCCCAAAGTACAAATTTTTAATAAGGAAAATTATACATATTTATTATACATAATGTCTGAATTTCAAGTGGGTAAAAATCATCTCACAAGACTGTGATAATAAAATCTCCAGGTGAGCAAAATACTGGCTTAATAAATGAAAAATGCACCCTGATGAAATATATGGACATGTTTCTTTTGGTGGAGGTGACTAATCCCATTGTTTCATACTCTTATTGACACAACTAGGATTTATTGCTCTTTAAATTTTATACAGGGAAGAATATAGTCTTGTAAACATTCTTCTAAGAAAAGTAGACTACAACTTTCTTGGGTGGCCCCATCCACAACAGAAATATACATACAACTGGAGTTCGGGATTTAAAAAGAGATTGTTATGGTTTGTTTCAAGTGATAGTCATTAACTAAAATATTATTTCCTTTGTCTTATAATGCTCAGGGGTTAGAATGTTTCAGTGAATTTTATATTGAAACATTTTCAGATGGCACTAAGCTGAGCTATTATCTCTGTGGATATTAGCTTAGTGACTTATACTATGTGATGAGGAGTCACTGGAGAAATATGTACTTCGTTCAATAAGAGCAGTAGCTTTTATTGACATACATGGCAAATGACATATTAGGAAGTGATAATTTTTGTATATATATGATCCCATATTTGTAAATCGATATAGGACAAAATAAGTAAACCAATATACTCTTTATATTTATGAACTTTGCTTGAAATATGTAGAAAGACAAAATACCAAAATTCCACTGAAAATAGTTTTCTTTCAGGACTGTTGATTGTGTATTCTACTTAAATTAGTCACATATAACAATTTCACTAGTTTTAAATGACTTAAAGGTGTTATCTAAAGTTATGTAGGAAATATAGGGATGATTATTATTTATAAATGGGTTACTGTAGATCCTAATAGTGCTAGAATAATTTAAGATCTATAGAAAAAGAAAACATCTTTTAAAATGAAAAAGGGGGCGGCTAAAATATGTACAGATAAAAAGGAATATATGTATACAGATGAAAATAAACTACAACTTCTGCCTGGAGAACATACTGTGTATCAAACATTGTGTGTTTTATTCCATTTCCAGTAAATTATGTTTGTTTGTTTGCAGCCATTTCGCAATTATAGATTCGGGGAAAAGGGGGATGCTGATGACCCTGGGAAAGAAGGAGAAAGGTGTGATGTCTGGAGAAGTCTCTACTGGGAAGAAAGTGAAACTGGAAGGATTTCAGAACTGAGGCAGGCAGTTTGAAAGAAAGTGGAAATGGAGAGAAGAAAAACAGAGAGCAAGATACTGATGTCTTGATCCCTCTCTCTACAGGTTGAAGTCTTGGAGGGAGGACAGGGAGTGTGCTGGGTAGTTTGAGGGACATTATTACTCTTCATAATGCTGGTGTGGCTACAAGAGTCGAAATTGGCCATTCTTTGTGGGTCTGGGAAGGTAGCTCCTCAGAGCCTTCCTGCTGTCATAAGGTATCCAGGAGTCACCTCATGCCCATGGAGAGCTGGGAAGGTGGCTGATGGTGCTGACTGACCTGCTAGCAAAGGGTGTCACAGTGGCTCAAGAGAAGGGATGCTGTAAGCTTGGGTATACTGGGCAGCGCTTTGGGTTGAGGGTGAAGAAGTTGTCCACCATTCTTCAGAGAAGCCAAAGCCAAGGAGAGCTAGGGTGGGGGCTGACTGAGCTGGACAGAATCATTAACAGTTAACCAATTGCAGAGAAGCGGCAGATGCTGAGAGCTCTACTGGCAAAATCACTGCTGCTGTGGAGTCCAGTGAGTATCCTGTAAGCTCCTTCATACATCACAGGCCCCCTGTGAAAGGAAAAGGAAAAAGTCCATAAAATAGCACCCCAAATCAAGAAGCTGAGCTATTCAAAGAGTCTGTGGAGACCACAGAGACCAAGACATGATGATGGGCTAAATTTAAAATTTCATTTCCACCACTCAGAGGTTGGAAGATGGGGACTGAAGTCCCTGAGGGTAATAACAGAAGTTATAGGAAATGTAAAGAGTGTGTCTAGTGAATGACTTCCCTATATATTTTTTTCATAAGCACGTTTTTAATTCCTGTCCAGTTTTACTTAGTTAATTTTAGGTATCTTTCCACACTTCAGTTTCTGTCAGTCTTTGTCAGGAAAAAAATTGTAAGGTAACTAAATTTTGATCCAGTTTATTTTTTCTCCCTAATCGCTTTACAAGTGGGCTCTATCATTTCAGAGCTAGTAGCAGTGGTGATATATTTGTGTTTTATTGCTATGGCAACAGGGCTGCTCCTGAGACAAGGGCCATGTATTTTGGGTTCTCTGTTCTGAAATCACATTTACCGACAGATTGAATCACCTTAATGAATGTGCTGTGGACACTGCTGTGCTGCCCAGATCTCCTCACCAGGAGAGAAGGACATTTTCACCAAGTTTTGGTGAATGCTGTTGTCAAATAATCTCCTTCTGTCAACTCTTTCAGAATTGGCCTCAGCAGAAGAAAGCCTGCTGTGCAAGGTCACAGTATTACCAGGCACAGCCTAAATCCAGTGACTGGTTAATACAGGGGTTTAAGGCTTGGCTCACTACTCCAAACTGAGGCAACTCTGAAGATCTATACCCGCTTCAGAGCTCACCAGGGTCAGCTAGAACCTAACTTTTCCCTCTGCCCAAACTCGATTCCTTTCCATCTCCCACAGGTGTTAATTCCAAGGGCACTGCCTACTAAATCATGCTACTTTCATCTTAGAGTCATCAGTAACCTGGATTGCTACAGTTGCTTCTAGTAATAGACAAAGAAAGCAGAAAGGCTGGATCATTTGTCATCCAGCTGACAATGAGGTCCAAATCACTGGTGGTAGATGGAACATGTATAGCTTCTGTAACAACTTATCAGTGCATTTAAAAAAAATTTTTATTGGTGGTGAACTAGAAAGGTAAACTGGTGGATGGAAATGAAGTATCATAGTACAGGTGCAATGTAGCAGGTGTTCGAGAGATAAATGAGAAATAGTAATGCAGACTTGTTGTCAGAGGTAATTGATGCTCTGGAGAAAGAAAATTAAAGTCTGGGTTTATTATCAATTAAAAATATAACTGTGAATATTAGAGAGACTCCTTGGCAGCATATAACAGTCTTGTCTTTTCTACGTACTAAGGAAAGAGAAAGCTGAGGGCCAGGGCCAATACCTAAGGGAAAGAATAGCACAACTTCAGAGAAGGTGAATAAATCCGATATGTCAAGTTTTCCATTATTTTAAAAAATGAAAACCTGAGATATGGGGTAGGGTCATCTGAGTTTATGCCCTTGAAAATATTGAACCCCAGATTCCTTTGAACTCTGTGGACCGGTAGAAGTGGCTTCTTTCTTTCTTTCTTTCTTTTTTTTAAGACAGTTTATTATACATATACGTGAGGTACAAAGTAGATTTCCATTAGTTGTGTACAATGTGTGGTGGTTAGATCAGCATAGTTAGCTTATTCATCATTAAATACGCAATCATTCTTTGTGTCCTTTGACCAATTCTTCATTAGCCACCATTCTAGCCCTCCCCCCTCCCCTTTT
>NW_007732215.1:12096-14157 GCF_000696425.1 Galeopterus variegatus | reverse complement strand
TTTTCCACCTCTAGTAACCACAGTTCTTTTCTCTCTTTCTAAGAGTTCAAAGTATTACTGTGATTGTTGCTTCTTTCTTTCTCTGTCTCTCTTTATTGTTTATTTATGGATTCAACTCCCACTTATGAGAGTGAACATGTGGCATTCCTCTTTCTGCACCTGGATTGTTTCCCTTAGGATAATTTCCTCCAGGCTTATTCACGTTGCTGCAAATGGCAGAAATTCTGACAGAGGCCAGTGGTACCACTTGTCTTGAAAAAAACCTCTTTCCTGCAAGACATCAAGAGCCCTCCTTAGAACCTTAAAAAAACAAACAGATCCTGGAAAATAACTGTAGATTACTGCAAACTCAACTAAGCAGTAACTCCAAATAAAACGACTGTGGAAGATAGGTTATCTTGGCTAGAGAAGATTAACATCACTTCGTGCTCATGGTATTCAGCCACTGATATCCCAAACTTGTTCTCTTCCATCCTTATGAGAAAGGAATATCAGCAACAGTTAATACTCATTTGGAATGGTGATCCATAAAATAGGAGATAAACCCTAACATGATTCTCAGGTTTTCTATCAGCAAATTTGCAGGGGTTTAGTGATCTGGAGCTTACTGGGACTTTGCTCCCAAAGTATAGGACAGATTATTTAATCTCATACCCCTGCCACAATGAAGGAAGCTTAATCCTCAATAGGTTAATAAGTTTACTTTAGTTTGGTGGCAGCATATTGTACACCTGGCAGCTTATTTCACAGCTCCAGCCTATAAACCCAGTGACATGAAAAGCTTCCCACTTTGAACGGGGCCCATATGACTCAGTAGATTCTAATCCTAGATGATGTCTGTAGTGGAAAAAGATATCATGTGGAGTTTACAGCAATGCCCAATATGAGAGTAACAATATAGAGTAAGAGGATTCTGGAGAAAGACCATGCCATCTACATCGGGTTTTAATATAAATACCATATAAATTTAATATAAATATCACATCTAGACATAGATATTGTTACAAATAGATATCTTTATTTATTTATACATCTATGTCTATATACCTATGTCTAGCAGTCTGTGTTTGGCACCCTACTTCACATACAAAAACACCCTGATTCAAATACAAAGTCTTTCTAGTTTACTATTGCTCTCACACTTGAGAACATTTTAGAGGTCTTTAGATGCAATTAGTTCAAGGTGCTCAATTGCATGAAGACTAATATTTTATTAGAAGATCTAAAATTTAATTTATGAAAACCCTGTGCATAAGATAACCAGATGATCTATTAATGGTGGGTGCTCAACTAGCTCCTAAATATTCAAATTATACCTCTCAGTGGTCCTTCTTTCCAAAAACATATTCCATTTCCATGCAGCAGCCTGCCCTTGGACCAATGTTTGATGAGGAGGGGACCCAAGGTTCAGTGTCTTATCTCTCTTTCTTTTCTCCCCAGTGATCTATCTCCATCTCCATTTGTCTCTTTACACAAAGACCCTCTGCTCTCCATGTTCTCCACGGCCATTCAGATGCTGGATATGGAACACATGCCATTACCACCAAGAAACTAGTTGCCCTTTTAAGTTAAAGAGGGATCATTTACAAGAAATAGTTTCTCCAAACCTACTGTTTGAAAGGTGAGGAGAGATGTTTGTTTTCCATAATGGGAAGCTTTCTCACCCTACAACCATGACACTCCACAGTGAGTTAATCTAGACCTAATATAGCAAATAAAATGATGATAAAACTCCCATATGCAACATTAAGAATGAATGATCAGAGCTACACTTTTCCTCCAAAGAGCTATTTGCATCACACAAAGATAACTCATACACATCATTCCAAAGTTTTTGCTCACCCTTTAAACTTATAATTCTCATTGCCTGTCTAAAATAAGGTCTTGTTTCTATACCACATTACAATAGATCTACTGGAGAAATAGACACTCGGACTGAAAATATCCCAGTTAGTCCTGATATTTCTGAAGAGCCTCCCATTCCTTCAAAGCAGTTATTGTTTTCTAGTTCATTTGCACACCAGCCCTCCTCTTAGTTGACTTTTCTTTTCTTCCTTTTCA
>NW_007732215.1:10015-11264 GCF_000696425.1 Galeopterus variegatus | reverse complement strand
TACTATTTCAGTTTATATAATAACAGAAAATATCAATACATGAAAAAAATTTAGAAAGACTAGGAAGAGAAGGTAGCAGAGGGCAGGTGTTACACAGGGCCCAAAGCAGTAATGTCTACTCATCTTGATCCTTCTCTTACTGTGGAGCTTGATGATTTAGGTATTCAGTCTTTTCATTCACCATCAGGATAAGCTGCCTTAACGCATTATAAAAAACAATGCTGCTATAATAAATTACCACACACCTAGTTGCTTAAAACTACAAAAATTTATTATCTTACAGTTCCAGACGTCAGAACTCTAAAATTAGTCATGAGGGCTGCATTTCTTTCTGGAGGCTCCAGAGGAAAATCAATTTTCCTCTCTCTTCCATATTCTAGAGTCTGCTCACATTCCTTGGCTTATGGCTCTGCATTACTTCAACTTTTGCTTCCATGGTCACTTCTTACCGACTGATATTTCTCCCTCTTATAAGGATTCCTGTGATTATATTGGGCCCACCTAGATAACCCAGAAAAATCTTCCAATTTTAAGATACTTAACTTAATCACATCTGCAAAATCCCTTTTGTCATGTGAGCTGACACATAGGCTTTGGAGATTATCATGTGGGCATATTTGGAGCCATCATTCTGCCTACAATTCCTTCCTACCCTCATTCCTGCTCAACATCTCAAAAACAGTAGTGTTCAACTTTACTGCACACGAGAAAGATCTGGAAAGTTTAAAAAATACCCATGCCTGGGTCCCATCTCCAGAGGCTCTGGTTTAATTAGTTTGGAGTTGAGGCCCTGGCATCTATATTTTTCAAAATATTCCCCAAAGCACCCTAAGTTGAAAACCATTTTTATACACCATGGGATTATTCTCAAAGTCTCTGGCATGGCTCTTAATCCAAGAAGAAAAGATATTCAAATATAATTCATTTTTTGCTCAATTATTGTCTTATTCTAACCTTTTTCATGAAGTTTCTTTCCTCATTCAATACGCCAAAATAAATTCAGCATTCCCATATGTCTGTGGTTAAAAAACACCAGTTTTTAAGCTGAATTTGGCCCCCATCTTCTCTGAAAACTTTCTTTGTAGAACATATCAAAAGTACTATTTCTCTTCTGAGTATCTGCTTACCCATTCTGTATACCTATTATTTCAGCTTACCTAACTCAAAAGAAGTTGCTTGCACCACTGCTTTGGAATCTTTCAAGGACTGACTTTTATGTTGGATTGCCTTACTAGACCTCCCAGACAGA
>NW_007732215.1:5276-9798 GCF_000696425.1 Galeopterus variegatus | reverse complement strand
TTTGGAATCTTTCAAGGACTGACTTTTATGTTGGATTGCCTTACTAGACCTCCCAGACAGACGTATCTTTCCCAAATATTCAGGTAAGTTTAGTATTTTAGGACAGTATATGGCTCACTTTCCTAAAATACTAAGCTTACCTGAATTTGGGGGAAGAATGTTAATAGTAATCATAAGTTACTTAAGATATTGTTAAAATTAAAATTATTTAAAATAAAATGGTCACTGCATCAAAAACAAAAGGAAGTCACGATATGAATGCATTTCTTTTCATATTCTTCGGTGATCCTGGTTAATGCTACGGGGTCTATGTAGTATCCTTCTGAAGAAAAAAATGAGATTTGGAAAGGTAACTTACATTCCTAGACTATGGGATAACAAGCATTGGGAGCAGGACGTCTACAGAGACCATGCAGAATAGCAGAGAGGAACTTTTATATAAATGTTAGAAAATATGAATCAGCTCAGAGTGGAGGAGAGGTGCTCAGCACTTAAACACATACCTGCCTCTTTCTGTCACCTTCACCTCCTCTTCTTTTCTTCCCCTATCCTACTTCTTTCCTCCCTTCCATCAACTGAAGATAGTTCTCCCTCTCTCCCTGTCCTTTCAAGAAGCTCAGATATTCTGAAAATACAGAAAAGTCCTTGTGGGTGGGCAATCTCTGCTTTCATCTCTGCAACCAAAGTCTCTTTGGGGATAAAACAAAGCAAAACAGGATAATGGCTACAGCCTTGGTAAAGGGAGAAAAAAGATACACAAATTAAAGTCTCAATAAACTTTGTGACTGCATATTATAAAACATTTCTTCTCAATAAAACTCTCAAGTAAGTATCATTATGAAATACAAACTGCTTGGTCTCCAAACGTTTAGTCAGCGTAAATATAAAGGAACCCACTTATGAGAAAGCTAGCTTTGTGACATGGGGGTCACTTCTCTGAGCATCAGATTTTTTGCTTATAAAATGAGAATGTTAGATCAGGTGGTCTCTAAGGACCCTGCCAGCCCCAAAGCTGCCTTTATGTTATTGAAACTGTATGAAGAAAATAGCTCCGTGGGATGGCAACTTATAACATTTTTAACTTATTACAGCCAGATATTCTTCATCTTAGCAGGTTTATGTCACGATGGGAACAGATGCTGCTTGACTTTGCAATTTGGGTTTAATTGATTTACAGGATCATGGTGCCCTGCAGTGCAGTGTCTTCTCCAAGTAGGGAACTGCTACTCTAGAAGATATTTAAACTCTCTGAGATGAAATTATTCTTATATTTTGTGCTAAAATCGCTATTGCCTTCCTTTCTTTCCCGAGGACCTGCCCTTGACCTACATTTTCTCTTCTCTCTCTCTCTCTCTCCCCCCTCTCTCTCTCCCGCCCTCCCCATTGCCTACCCCTTCCTGGCATCCCCATCACCTCTTTTTAGAAAGCTCTGAAATGTGTCTTTCAGAACACTTTTCTGAACTTATCATGCATTTCCATCTGCTTGCTGGACATCACTATTTCTATGATCCATAAAGACTAATACTCAATGTGTCCAAATTGGGACTAATTTGTCTTTCTTTAATCTACTATGCCATTTTTTCCATGCTTATCATCTGCACCTTCTCAATCACGAAGGCTGGAAATCTTCTGCTATCGTGTGAGAATTCTGCCTTTCTCATGCCTCCTTGCCAGTAATGGAGTTCCTGAATAGCACAAATGTAAGATTATCAGCTCTGCAGTCGGACTGCCTGGGTTCAAATCTCACCTCCCGTTTCCCAGCTGTGTGGTTTTGGGCCTCAGTATCTCTCTGTGAAATGGAGCCAATATGTATTCTCTTAGGTTTGCATGAGGGTAAGATTAAATAGTGCATGAGAAGCTCGTGGCACATAGCAATTGCCAGATAATTGAGATCTATTAACCTGGTTGACTCCCAAACTTCTCAATATTTTTCTCAAATCTGCATTCCTACTTGCACTAACATATCACGAACTTCCTTAGCTTCATACATAACCTTTTCACTGGTTCTGTTTTTTGTCATCTTAACCCCCTATTTATCATATCAGTTTCTGGCTTTCCTTTTCCTTTTGATTGGCTTCCCATGTCTGATTTCCTACTGAGTGAAATCAGAATTCTTTAGTTTAGCATTCAGGATCCCTCATGGTATGGTCTCGATATCCTTTCCCAAATTTATTTCCTACAGTCTATTACCTGTAAGTTCAATAAAATCAACTTTGAATGTTTGCTTTCCTTCAGCCGTACTGTGTAGTTTTCCTAAACTTGAATTTATTCTTGTATGTTTTCCCTGCTAATGTCTCCGTACCCATATACAACTCATTTCATGTAGGAGCTCAAATATTGCTTAAGTCTTTACATCCTTCATCATCTGGGAGTTATTTCCCCCTCTTCTAATTTCCCATAATTAACTGTCTTTCACTTACAATATTCATCACCTTTCTCTCTGTCATTAAAGTTGCTTCCTTAGTTAGCTGCAAACTACTTCAGGGATGGAACCATTTCTTTTCATATATGTATACTCAAAGTAGCTGTTCATTGTAAATTAAGTGAACAGCAGTTTTACAGAATGAATAAAAGAAACAAAGAAAGTAAATTTTAAAGATATGAGCAAGTAATTAAAAATAATCAATAAATGAGCTATCAGACAAAAAACATCTTTAGTATGTGCTTTATAAATGGAAAGAAAATTGGCAAAGGAAAACACCAAAAGAATATTTATAAAGAAGAAATTTTAAGAAGTGAAACTTATTGCACTAAATCATAATATAAATTTTGTCACTGATGGAGTGAGACACATGGTAAAGGAGATAAAGTCAGCTGGTAATTAAGAGAGATTAAACTTTCCGTCTTCCACTCACCAGTTTTGTTGTGTTTATCACCTACCAATACATGCAATTTTACTCTTTTATGGTATACTCTGAATTCAACCATGGATCAATCTAATTCAATATTAATAATAACACAAATTTCCCTTAATAAACTGTTTTATAGCATCCAGGTGTTTTATGTATATATTATCTTATTTTTAGTATTTACAGTGATGTAGTATTTGTATTTTCTTTATTCAACAAGGGGAATTGATATCAGCATTAAGTTGCCCACCTCCTTAGTAATATAAGATCTGAGACTCAAATCCAGGGCTTATGAATTGAACCCAGGTTCTGCCATTATTTCATTCCTGCAACCCATTTAGTGTAGATATTATCTATTCAAATTCAGTAAAAAGAAGTGGTAGATCTGTATATTATCCCTCTAAAAACCTACTCCTACTCTAACCAATGCTATTTTTAAGCAAAATAGCAAGTTCAATTTGTGGGGGCTGAATATCCACCTTTTACAAGCTGCTCCTGCTACCACTGACAAGGAATAATGGCTTCCTTACAGATTTCTCACCAGAGTGTAACAATTCTGGGATGGAGAATCCACACTGCCAACTTGCTCTGAGGAATTGTGTTGTTCCTCTATAATTTGTTTGCTTTCTCCCTGGAGTCCATTATCTCTGGATGATTTCAGTCCTGAAAAGAAGACAGAGGTAGTAGCAAGCATATGAATGTTTGCTGACAAATGTTGCTTTATTGTTCTGAAACACACAAAAATAATACATGGAGGAGCTGCATATTGCATGCAGTACTATGAGATGAATTATTCTTTTTGATAAAGTAAAGAATATTGAAAAATAACAAATATTCATTTAGAGTTTCTTAGTCTAGGTGAGACACACAATTTACTAATGAAGTTGATCTGCTGTATTTAAAATTATGCATTTTATTTGCTTGCCAAGAGCTGAATTTTGAGTTAAAACTGTTTGTACAATTTCTTCTCAGTACTAAATGTAGAATTATATAAATTATACATCATTTATATATTATCCTTGAAAACATCTAATTGAAATTAAATGAAATTAAATGTATAATTGAGCACACTAAATTAGTAACTTGGAAATCTCAGAGATAGGAACAAATTCCAAATGCTTTGTAAAGTCTGCCTGTTTAAATACCTAGAAGGGACAGAGAAAGATAAAATTGCAGAAGAGTAGGGGGAAAAATCAATGTGAAAGTGAACCTACCAGGAAACAGTTCACTATTTAAGAGATGTACAGAACTGAATTTAAAATCACAACCAGTAAGAAACATTTGTTCTGCCCCAAAAGGTTTAAAATTGACAAAACAAAACAAAAAAGTCTCACTGGAAAATTCAGGCCTTCCTCCACTTTCTGTCCCCCAACTTTTAGTCTCAGAACCATCAACAATGAAAGAACTGAACAACCATTCTTCTGTTATATTTCGTTAAGAAAGAAGAATGTTTTCTCTCTACCTCCATACGACACATCCTATCAATATCTCTCCATCTGTTTTCATCTGTAGATTGCAACATCCACACACACAAGTTAGAAATTAAGCATAGACTTGTGGTGTTACTCATATCTGAGGGGTGTGGGGAAAATGAAATGCTGATAATAAAACTTCCTAGTTTGGAAGAAAATGTCACTTACAGTAGTGCATGATGAGAAATGTAGGTTTTTTTT
>NW_007732215.1:2830-4375 GCF_000696425.1 Galeopterus variegatus | reverse complement strand
TTTTTTTTGTTCTATCTGGGCAGATTTGCAGTGATAAGGCCTATCAAAAACTAGGAAACTAAAGGCTATTTAACAGCAGGCACTAGTTTTAAGTGTATCATATCAACAATTCTTCTGTATTTTAAGGTGAATGGGGAATAAGGCTAATATGCAAGTTAAAAGTGACCAAGGCTTAAGGGGAGCCCAATCCTCCACGTGATAGCAGTCATCAGCCTGGGATATACCTCTGATATATCAAGATAAGTAAACAAATAAATAAATAATCCAGAATGATAGCTATGAAAAATATTTCAGTACAAAGAATCATTTGATATGATCCTGAATAGCTCAAAGAATAAAAATACCACTGAAAATTATTTATTCAATAAGAAACTAAAGAAAAAACTTTAATCCATTTAATAGTCTCAATACAATGCAAATATACAAGAATCACAAATAACATTTGCACAGAACTGTTCCTGAAACACAGCAGGCTTTCAGTAAACTCTATTATTAATATTATGAAACAGGAATAACAATAGAGAATAGAATGTCAAGAAAAGTCAGAGAAAAGGCATAAAAGGAATATTAGACAATAGGAAAGCAATAACCAAAGAAAGGTACTGATAGAAAATGATGTGGTTGCTGGAATTTGGAGAANGGCATTTGTCAAAAACAATTACAGACAAGTCATTTAATTTTGTAGCCATCTGAGGCAGTGGATAACAATTGGGAAAAATCATAGACTACCAAAAAATTATAAACACACACACACTGGAGATGAGACATTTATACGACCTTTGAAAATCCCCCAAATGTTTGTGGAACTCTATAAGTCTTGTGCTTGTATAGGGCTGTGTGCATTCTAAGGAATGACCTGAAAAGGCCCTAAGTTCTCATCTCTGGTTGACCATCAAAGTCTGTGTATGCAGGAAATGAAATCTAAATCAGAGTTCTCAACTGGTTTGCTGAGTGTTGAGATGTGCCCCAACACACACAATCAGCTCCTCAGCAAAGACTAGGAGATTTATTGATTCCAGCCATTTAAAAATATTTTTGTGAAATCATTAGCTGGCCATTAATCTAAGTAGAAATTTCAATAGCCACACATAGCAAAGCATACAGATTTTACAGAACTAGTTCAGAAAACTCACTAAACAAACAAATAGTAATAACTGTAATATGCAGCAACAGTAAAAAGCCTTTTAAAAAGAGAGAATCTGTTTTCCAGAGTTGCCACATTTTATTAGTTAAAGTGTCCAGTCTTCAACAAATATTTATGAGACATGCAAAAAATCAAAAAATTATGGCCTATATACAGGGAAAAAAGCAATCAATACAAACATTTCTTGAGGAAATACAGACATTGGACTTATTAGTCAAAACTGTAAGTCACTGCTTTTATATACAAAGAGCTAAAAGAAATCTAGTCTAAAAAATGATGTCCCATCAAGTAGAGTGTCCCGACCCGTGGGATATTCAATGCGGACCCTGGAGGGGGGAGGGGGAATTGGATGGGACAAGAGACATGAGAAATGGAGACAAGACAGTATTCTGATCAAGTCT
>NW_007732215.1:0-469 GCF_000696425.1 Galeopterus variegatus | reverse complement strand
CCTCTTGTGGGGTACCATTCCCTTTTTAATTTTTCAAGGCAAGTTTTTAGAGATAAGTGGGCTCTTTTGACAATTCCTTGGCTTTGAGGGTTATAGGGAATGCCTGTAATATGTTGAATTTGTAATCTAGCACAAAAATCTTGGAAAGCCTTGGAGGTATAGCCAGGGCCATTATCCGTTTTAATCTGTTTTGGGATTCCCAGGATTGAAAAACAATGCAGCAAATGAGCAATAACATGTTTGCTTGCTTCTCCTGTTTGTAAAGTGGTGAGCAAAAACTCACTGTAGGGCCAGCCCAGTGGTGCACTCGGTAGAGTGCGGTGCTTGGGAGCGTGGTGGCGCTCCTGCCGAGGGTTCAGATCCCATATAGAGACCAGCCCGCTCACTGGTTGAGTGCGGTGCAGGCACAACACCGAGGGTTGCAATCCCGTTGCCGGTCGCGGTACGGGCGCGACACCGAGGGTTGCGA
>NW_007732214.1:137555-138886 GCF_000696425.1 Galeopterus variegatus | reverse complement strand
TATTTTACCTATTCATCTTTATAGTAAAACTTTCTAGTTTCTTTACCAATTGACTCTGGGAACAGTACAAGGAACAAAGTGAAAAATTGAATTATCCTACTCAAACTAACAAAAACGCAATATATCATTCTTATTATTACAAGGGAAACAACATGTACTTGGCAAATCAAGTGAAACTGTGGGAATGGGGAGAAACAAAGAAATCTGTAACTGGTTGTGATCAATTAGTTATAAACATTACTGCACTCGGACCCACCGTCTCCCTGGGGGAAAGGAAACAGAAACCTAACATAATAGCTTCATTCCACAGGTACAAGAGCATGACCACAGCCACAATTGGCCCAGGCACACATCACTAACAAGGAAGATTAATGACAAAATTAAATGGAGCCAACCCATACCGGGANAATAAAAAGACCATGGGTTGTATTCTTTCTCACTTACCAGTGTTATTCCATAGCTATTGCCAAACTTTGGGGTACAAATTGTCTGAAAATGTAAAATGCTTTTTTTGAGTGTTTAAGGGTTGAGCCAAAATAAGATGTGGGCTATTTTGGGAACCTGTAATAGACTGGTAGATAATCACATGAACTCACTAGTGATTATTCTCTAGATTATGAGTGGGACATTCTTTTCTTTAAAGCTGATGTATTATCTCTCAGCAATAATAATGATGATGATGATAATAACAACAAAACAACAGCAACAACAATGGCGATGACAACAGCAGTACTAATTATTGAGTACTTGCTCTGAGTTAAACCCAATGCTAAGCACTGTACATACATTATTTCTTTGAATCTTCCCAACAAACCTTATGTAATATAATATATTTTTGTAACTGTGTAAGCAAAGAGAGAGAAGTGGCTTCTGGAAGTCATACAGTTGTGGACATAATTTTTCAACCCAGTTGGGTCTTACCATAGAGCCTAATTTTGTTGATAGGTTGTAACCATACTCTAATGCCAGACACCAGCTCCGCAGGATTCGTTGGACCTGAATAGGTGGTGTGGCATCAGCGAGGAAGGAAAGAGACGGACCACAGATGTCTAGTGCAAGTGTGGACAACAACCACAAAAATCTTGCTTTATTTATATGTTTTTACCTAATCTTTTACCATTGATTTATCTTTTAATCAAAACATTATTTATTTTGTTTCTATTGAAAAAGAAAGGTCAAAACATTCCAAGGCATTCATGTTGTGACAAGAACACCTACTCATGCATCAATAGTTCCCCCCAAAGCCTGTGGCTTGTGGCCAGGACACTATACAATAGCAGCATGCTTGGCACTAGAGAGCATCAGACTTTTGGTCTGAATCACAATTCTTG
>NW_007732214.1:125919-136158 GCF_000696425.1 Galeopterus variegatus | reverse complement strand
TAAATTGCAGGTAGATATCACCTGAATCATCCATCCAACCTGAGCTCCAAATGACCCATGAATCCTCTCTATGAAGACATCAAAGAGTTTGAAGTTCTGTTGTGTTCATGGGTCTAGGCTTTATTTTGAGGCAGTTGGCTCCCCTTTCTCCTCCTTTGCTCATTGACCTTTATGCTGTAGTAGAAGGTATTTTACAATCAACATGGGTTCCTGTTCATCAGGACAAAGACATAAATACTGTAAACAGGGAAACACCTCACTTATGTGGTACAGACCATGAGCCAAATGAATGTGAAATGAAAGTTGTTTCTTTGGCACATATCAGATTCCAAGGATTTCAGATTTGAGTTAGATTTGATACAATGTTATCAGATTGCCATTTTTTGGTAAATATGTTAAACAAATAAAAATCACAGGTAAAAAGTGATAGCAATCAGGTAACACACAAAACAAAACATTATTTATCCTTAGGGCACATTTATATTATCATAAATTATGATATATATTTATATTATTTAGAGTAAAAACTTGTCTTAATCTGTTAAAAGCTTGAAGTTGAGAAAAATATAAAACATTTTATTGTTTTTATTGTTATTTTAAAATGTTGAGTCCCAGCTCCTCAAGATCTTCTACATATGTCTACTATAAACATATCATTATTTTACTTGAATATTTTGAGAGCTATATGAAGTGTAATTGGTAACTACAGGCATAGTAGGCCTGATTTGATGAAATTTTCTCTTATCTTGGTTTACTTAATTTATAAAAGGATTGATTTTTAAATTTTAATTAGTACAATGTACTTTTTATAAGGAAGATTTTCTTTTTCTTCTTTTTTTTGTGACCGGTAAGGGGATCGCAACCCTTGGCTTGGTGTCGCCCGCACCGCACTCAGCCAGTGAGCACACCGGCCATCCCTACATAGGATCCGAACCCGTGGCCGGAGTGCTGCTGCGCTCCCAGCGCCGCACTCTCCCAAGTGAGCCACAGTGTCGGCCCTTCTTTTTCTTATTAAATTTGTAATATTTTAAAGACTGTGTTTGCTGGAAATAGTACTACTTTTAAATCAAAATCTCTTAAATCCTAAAAGATGATTGTACTCTATAAGTATGTACTTGTGTGTATGCGCATGGCATATGCTTGGGTGTGTGTGTGTTTGTGAGTATGTGCTAAACTGTTACAGGATACAAAACGTATTATTGCAGTAATAATGACAACAACGATAATGCCCTTTACCATAGTTGTTTAAGTTCTCAAAAGTGTATGTTCTTAAAGAATTTAGGGAAGATTAAGTAATTTGCTAATGTTCGTTTGTTATGCAGATGGCAGATCTAGGATGAAAAACCAGACTTGTTAGACTTTAGAGTGTATTTACTTCTCCTTGTATCATATTTCCTGTCCAATTAATCCTATTTTATCCTCACAAATATTAGTGTTACAGATTTGAAAACAAGACAGTTGTGTAATACATGTACACGCACATATGTTTGTTAGCCTGTTATATTTATACAGGTGGGTTTTTTTAAAAAAACTTATTCGTTTTTTGTTGAACTTATTCATTTGTTCCTTCTTTATCTCATTCATTTATCAAACATTTATTAAATATCTTCTATGAACCAGACACTATTCCAGATGCTGGATAAGCATCCAGTTAGAATGTAACTTTGAAAAACAGTGTCATATATCAAGAGAGAACAAAAAAGCGTTTTTGCTTATAATAAGATAGCCTTCGTTTTCCTAGTCAATAAAAGATGAGTAATCACCAGTGATATGGACTGTCTAATTGTTATTTTCTGGAAATATGGGCAATAAAATTTGTTTTATTTTACAGTCAATTCTGAATTGCCTTTGACTATTGAGGTGTGAATAACTGGAGAACACAGCCTCCTATTTTGGTGAACAGTGGCCATCTTCCAATTATGAGTCCTTTAATAGATAAAAGAACCAACTAATTTTAATTTTATCACTCTGCACTGCCTCTCATTTTTTGCTAGAGGTGCTAACAGGCACGAAGGCAAGGATAAGACAAGTAACAAAAGAGAATAAAAGGAAGTGATGGCCTTGGTTAGCAATAGCTAGAGGATGAACTCTTGAATAATTGAGTGAGCTACACTGTATCCAAGTTTCAAATTATGGAAGTGTCAATGAAAAATATTTCATCTATGAAACAATCAATTGTGGGATTGGCAAAGACGTAGCAAAGATGTAGTTTGTAACATTGTCCTCAGATATTTCAAACAAGGCTTGGGAAAAAAGGCATAATTAAAAAATTATCTTAGTCTAGTGGGATTTACCTTTGTAGATATGTCAATGTTACATTTGTGTTTGCGTGTGTGTAAGGTTGTTTTGGTGAGGGGTATAAACGGAGTTGGAGAGAGGTGTAGTGTGGTTTAATGAAAACAGGAGAGGTTTTATAAACACGAGGCCTAGATTTGAGGCTTATGTTTGAAACGCTTTTCACCGGCATTTCTACATGCAGGAATAATTCTGACTGAAATTTAGGTTTATGCTTTTTTTTAAAATAAAAGTAGTATTACTCAAAATTTTGGTTAGGTAAATCGAGGAAAGCCAAATATCTTNTCAATAAAAGATGAGTAATCACCAGTGATATGGACTGTCTAATTGTTATTTTCTGGAAATACGGGCAATAAAATTTGTTTTATTTTACAGTCAATTCTGAATTGCCTTTGACTATTGAGGTGTGAATAACTGGAGAACACAACCTCCTATTTTGGTGAACAGTGGCCATCTTCCAATTATGAGTCCTTTAATAGATAAAAGAACCAACTAATTTTAATTTTATCACTCTGCACCGCCTCTCATTTTTTGCTAGAGGTGCTAACAGGCACGAAGGCAAGGATAAGACAAGTAACAAAAGAGAATAAAAGGAAGTAATGGCCTTGGTTAGCAATAGCTAGATGATGAACTCTTGAATAATTGAGTGAGCTACACTGTATCCAAGTTTCAAATTATGGAAGTGTTAATGAAAAATATTTCATCTATGAAACAATCAATTGTGGGATTGGCAAAGACGTAGCAAAGATGTAGTTTGTAACATTGTCCTCAGATATTTCGAACAAGGCTGGGGAAAAAAGGCATAATTAAAAAATTATCTTAGTCTAGTGGGATTTACCTTTGTAGATATGTCAATGTTACATTTGTGTTTGCGTGTGTGTAAGGTTGTTTTGGTGAGGGGTATAAACGGAGTTGGAGAGAGGTGTAGTGTGGTTTAATGAAAACAGGAGAGGTTTTATAAACACGAGGCCTAGATTTGAGGCTTATGTTTGAAATGCTTTTCACCGGCATTTCTACATGCAGGAATAATTCTGACTGAAATTTAGGTTTATGCTTTTTTTTAAAATAAAAGTAGTATTACTCAAAATTTTGGTTAGGTAAATCGAGGAAAGCCAAATATCTTGTTATATTTGCTATAGTTCCCTTCAGTCTTTTCTTGTTTTAACTTTTTTATTTTGAAATAATTATAGATTTAAAAGAAGCTGCAAAAATAGTACAGAGAGGTTGCTTGTACCCATCACCCAGCCTCCCTTATGGTAATATCTTTTTTACTATAGTGTGTTACAAAAACCAAAACTGATATTGGCACGATATAGTTAACTAGACTATAGACTTTACTCAGATTCGCCAGGTTTTGCATTTACTCATTTTTTTGGGTGTATATGTTATACCTTTTAAAAACCTAGAGTCTATGTCCGTCAGTCTGTTTGACTTTCTAGCTCTTTCTCAATTTTTGTTTTTACAGTAAAATGGAATTACACCATTCATATTATTTGATAGCTCATTTTCCACTTGTAATAAGCTGTGATTTTTCCCTTCTTCTCTTCTCCTATCCATGATTTTTAATATGTGCACAATATTTTAACATATTGGTTGAATATTAAATTATTTATTTCACAGTCCCTTCATACTGACATTTAGATGGTTCCTTTTTATTTGCTAATATAAATAAGCAGATATACTTGCATCTTTGGCCATGACATCTGAAAGATTTCTCTCTTTCTCTGTGTCTCTTTCTTTTCTTCTGATAAATTCTTAGAAGAAGATTTCTAGGTCAAAGGGTAATTGTATACTTTTTGATGTATATTCTTTAAACAATTAATAAATATTGTGAATAAGTTCCTACAGTCTTTTTACTTATGAAATATTTAAAGAATAAATAAAGATAATAACATAGAGGACACTCAACACTGAGCTTTGTAAAATCTTAATGTTCTATTACATTTGGTTCAGATCTTTTTATTGCAACCAGTAAAACATTACAGTTGCAATTGATGTGCCTTGTGTATCTCCTCCAATTACATCGTCTTTATAGAAACAATCTCAGGATAATTTATAAGGCTCAGTGGGAAGAAAATGTTCTTTTTAGATATTCTAAAATGATTGATCGTATTCCTCCTCTTTAATAAGAGCTTGCATTCAACATCTCTCTGTGGACATGAGCTAAGTGTTGGGCAGAATAAGTTACTAAATGTGATATCTGCCTTCTGGGAACCTCAGCTGTAGAGCAGAGTTTCGTCAGAGCATTGCAGTGTGTTATTCTCCATGAGCTATAGCCTTAAAGAGAATGGCTAAGATGAAGATTTAACATGAAAATAGGAAAAATATGCAGTCCCAAAGTTCTCAGATTTAGAGAACATTAGTTTCAATCCTTACCTATTTCTCTCTTCACTTCTTCCCATTTCTCCTTAACCAGAGTAAGATAACACCATGTGGACAAGTCGGGTTTCTCTGCCCCTACATGGTGATACCACTGCTGTTTGCTCTCTTTTCTTCCTCTCCCCCTGTCTTTCTTCTTTCTTCATCATTTCATCATTGTTGTTATCAGGATTAAATGTTGAGAGGCATCTTCTGCTCCCTCCAATGAATACTAGTTGGCATTGGAGAGCATACCCTACCTTTCCCTCCTTCCTAGTTCTCTGGATAATTCTTAGGTTTCTTCCGAGTTACCTGCTTGGGGCCGTTGGGTGGCATCCTAGATTGTAGGTCTGGTTTTCTAGGAACCTGCTCTTGCTTGGAGTTTGGCTCCTTATGAGTTCTTCATGACTTATTTCTGAGTTGGTTGATTAGGGACCACAGTTCCTAAGAGTGTCCCAAGAGTTATGAAAAGGACTGACTGATGAAGTTTGCTTTTATTTAAAAAATGTACCTTAAATTTGTTTGTTTAGCATTGTATTTGATTTTAGTAAACTTATGCTTTGAAATCTTTTTTTTTTATTGTGAATATTCATGAGATACAAAGCTAATTGTCAACCCTGTGCCCATGATGTGAGGGCCAGAATCATACTGGGGGCATACCTGTCCCCACCCAATTATCCCCCAACTTCCCTCCCCCTCCCATGTCCCCCCCCCCACTTTGTAGCCCTAGGAATGTTCCCTCCCTCTGTAAGACCACCACACTACTGTGGTCTTTCTTTCCTTCCTTCCTTTCTCTCTCAGCTCCCACATATGAGTGAGCGTATGTGGTATTTATCCCTTTGTGCTTTGCTTGTTTCACTCAACATAAGTTTAAATGTGTTTTGATCTTACCTTTTACTGTTGACTCTTAATATTAATTTGATTAATTATAATTTTATCTTTTGCTTCTTTTCATATTAAACCAAATTCTATTTCCTTTTCCTTTAGTTCTCTGTTTTTCCTGCATTTTCCTCCAGAATACAAATAAAACAGGATGAAATGGTATCTTTATCTCCTTCTTTGAATTTATTGTCAGGCATGACTCACAATCTGAGAATCTTTAAGATCATTCATTCATGCCTTTCCTCTTTATTGACAGTGTATTCAGTTCAGATAACAGGTATTGATTTCCTGAAAGCCTTTCTTTCTATTCTTTTTCCTGTGGGCTGCATTTATCACACATTAGCAATTCACTCAGGTTTAATCTGAGATGATCTGGCAGAGGTGCAGAGGTCTGCGCTGTCCCTTCATGTCGAGGTGGGGTAATCTGTGGCTAAGCTGGTGTGATGGGGCCAGTTCTGAGTACACATACTCACATGGAAAGGATTGGTAGGACTCAAAGTGTCTCTCTCATTACATTAGGTTTCTCTGTTAAAATAATTGTCCATCCTACAGAGAAATGTGTTTTCCACATACTTTCACAAAAACAATATCCCTAATGATTAAATTAACATAAGGCTATTGTGCTGCTCCAAGTAAGCAATTACTCAATTTGGAGAGTTGCCTGGAACAGTCAATTGATACTACCCAAGGCCAAGTATCTGTAATTTAGATGGGATGTCACTGTGTGAATAAACCAAAATGATGCCCTCTTAAAAATGCTTAAAGCCTTCTCTTTGTACAGTAGTAATCTTCTGAGATAGTCATTGTTTTTGCTGAGTGTTGACCGTTTACCACATCAGACTCTTTTTTTTCTTTTTTATTTAAAAAATGCCTCAGAAGAGTACTACTTCAATTCACATTCATTCACACTTGCAGGATTTTATTTTAAAATATTTATTGTGAGCATTTGTTGTGCATCATTAATGAGCTAGCGCATCGTTTCTGCCCCCAGGAAGCAGAGTGGCTAGGAGGGTACAAGGATTACTTATATAAGCAGAAAGACACTNAAATGTAATCATTTCTTTGTGATGTGCACATTTGATATACTTTCTTCTAGTCGTTTGGTAACGGATGGTTAATCATTGTTGTAGATTCCCGGGTGGGCTATACTAATAGGACGTATTTTTCCTATCTAGCTGTAATTTTGTGTCCATTAACTTTGATACTACCCAAGGCCAAGTATCTGTAATTTAGATGGGATGTCACTGTGTGAATAAACCAAAATGATGCCCTCTTAAAAATGCTTAAAGCCTTCTCTTTGTACAGTAGTAATCTTCTGAGATAGTCATTGTTTTTGCTGAGTGTTGACCGTTTACCACATCAGACTCTTTTTTTTCTTTTTTATTTAAAAAATGCCTCAGAAGAGTACTACTTCAATTCACATTCATTCACACTTGCAGGATTTTATTTTAAAATATTTATTGTGAGCATTTGTTGTGCATCATTAATGAGCTAGCGCATCGTTTCTGCCCCCAGGAAGCAGAGTGGCTAGGAGGGTACAAGGATTACTTATATAAGCAGAAAGACACTGAAAATTGGAGCTTTACTCATAACATTTTCCATGGAATTAGAAAGCATTGGATTCCAGTCTGCTACGTGTTAGTTTTACAGTTCTGGGAAGTTGTTTGACCTCTCTGAGCCTCATTCTCTTCTGTAAAATGGGAATAATATTGTCTTCCTCAAGGGGTATCATATGGATTAAATGATTTAATATATACAAATTACCAAACTCAGAACCTGGCACATTACTGGTGACTGTCAAAATGTTAGTTCACTCCCCTACTTCAAAACTGTTTCTTTTTCTTTTTTTTTTTCCAGGTTTCCCTTAAGGGGAACATAAACTTGATGTCCACAGATTATAGAAACCTCAGTTTTCTTTGACATCACCCTTCTTCCTACTTCTAATTCCTTTTGATTTGTTCTTATAATAATCGCCCTTCCCCATGTTTTTATTCTATAGCGTGACTTTCTAGGCTAGTCAATAGTTCCTGACTGATCCCATTTCTTTGCTTATTTATCAGGTCTCACCTTCGCACTGTCCTCCAGGGATTCTTCCTGAAATTCACTTCTGAGTAGTTCATTCCTCTGCTCCAAGAACTTAATGGCCTCCTCTTCCTTAACTGGACATTTTAGGCTTTTAAGATGAGGCTTGCATTTGTCTTTTCTGCCTTAGCTCATATTATGCTCCCACCCCAAACACACATCTCTTGTTTTAGCAGCACTAATGCTGCTAAATGTTATAGCAACACGAAACAGACAAATACAGGAAACTGGAGCTGAGGAGTGGGGTGTTGCTTATAACAGATACTTGAAAATGTGGAAAGGGCTTTGGAACTGGGTTTTGAGGAGAGGTTGGAGGAGTTTGGAGGACTAAGAAGAAGACAAAGAGATGAGGGAAAATTTGGAATGCCTTAGAGACTGGGTAAGTAGTGGCAAGGGGAATGCTGATAGAAATATGGACTATAAAGACCATCTAAGGAGGTCTCAGATAGAAATAAGAAGGAGTTTATTGGACACTGCGGAAAAGATCACCCTTGCTATGAACTGGCAAGGAACTTGGCTGCATTATGTCCGTGCCCTAGGAATTTTTGGAAATTGGAGCTTAGGAGTTGTGAACCAGAGTATCTGGTGGAAGAAATTTCTAAGCAGCAAAGCATTAAAGGAAGCTGCACGGCTACTTGCAACAGCCTATGCTGCGTTATGGCAGCAAAGGCATGACATAAAGCCAGAATTTAAAAGGAAAGCAGAGTGTAAAGATTTGGAAATTTACCGTGTGGCCATGTGGTAGAGAAGCAGAGAAAATTTTCAGAAGAAAAATTCAAGGGTACTAAGAGTAGTACAAAGGAAAGGGATTATCGAGGGAAGGAGAAAAAGTCCCTGAAGGCATTGCAGAAGCCTCTAGAGACAACCCTTCCATTTCAGGCCCAAAGACCCAGGGAGACAAAACGTTCTTGGAGAACAGGCCTGAGGCACCCTCCATGGGCTCGCTGGCCAGGACCACCTCGAGAAGCTCCTTCCAGCACCAGCATCCCTACTGCTTTGGCTGTTCCAGCTGTGGGTAAATTGGCCCCAGGTATGACTGGACATATAGCTTTGGAAAATACAAGCTGGAAGCTTTGGAAGCATCCATATGGTTTTGGGTCTGCAGGCTTTCAGAATGCTAGAGTTGTGGAGGCTTAGGAGCCTCCACTTTGATTTCAGAAGATGTTTGGAAATGTCTGGGGGACCAGGAAGAGATTTGTCACAGAGGCGGAGTCATCGCAGACTTTTGCTAGAGCAATGCCCAGTGGAAACGTGGGGTCAGAGTTGCAGCAGAGAAACCCCATCAGTGCCATGCCTCAGGGAGCCATGAGATCGGGACTGCCATGGAGACCCCAGACCTGTGGAGCTACCAGCATTCAATGCCAGGCTGCAAGAGCTAAAGCATAACCTAAGACCAGGAAAGCCATAGGAGCAGAGCTGCCAGAGGACTTGGGGACCCAACCCCCACACCAGTATGCAGAGGATGTTGAACATGGAGTCAAGTTACAAGATTTACCAGCTTTGAGATTTAATGCCTGCCCTGCTGAGTTTTGGACTTGTTTTGGACCTGTTTCTCCTTTCCTTTGGCCTATTTCTTCCTTTTGGAATGTGAATATATTCCCTATTATATTAGTCCATTTTTGTTGCTTATAACAAAATACCTGCAACTGGGTGATTTATACAGAAAACAAAACTTATTGCTTATAGTTTCTGAGGCTGGGAAGTCAAAAGTCCATCTGGTGGTGGTGACAGTGACCCAAGGGTTTCACATTGCAAGATGGTGGAAGCAGACAGAGCAGACAGAGAGAGACAGATTCCCCTCTCCTTTTAAAGTCCTCAAAACCATGTCCCTGACCATCATTTTTAATCCATTCACTACTGCAGGATCCTGCAATCCAATGACCTCTTCAAGGATCCACCTTCCAATTACCATAATAGGATTTCCCACCCTCTAAACAGTCACAGTGGGAGCTAAGTTCCTAATACATAAAACTTGGGCACAATTCAAGCTTCAATGAGTTTTGGGGGGACATAATTAAATTCACTACATTCTGCTCCTGGTCCCCCAAAACTCTTGGCTTTTTCACATGCAAATACATTCATTTCATCCCCAAATTCTTAATGAGTTTCAGCTCAAAAGTCGAAAGTTTAAAGTCCCATCTGGAAAATCAATACAAGTTATCTACTTCCGAGATACAATGCTGGGATGAACATAGGTGTTCTGTGCTTTCACCATGCTTAGTTTATACCTCTGTCAGGAAATTTGTCACATTTTGCTTCTTATATTTATTGCAAACCAGTCTTCCTTTTGAGACTGAAGAACATGCTCCCAGTTATATTTTTTTCCTCTCTCTTCACAATCTCAGCTCTAACCAACAACAAAGTTTTATCAAATTTATTCAATAAAAACACTTTTGAAGAGAAAATTCTATATTAACAGTTAATATTGGGAGTTGTAATCTGCTGAAGTCTTCTTATGAGATCATAAATTATTTCTTATAAAGGTTATATATTCATCAATATTTTAGTATGTGAATAATCAAATGTAACTTTCATCTTTGAATTGTTTCTGATATCGTGGCCACAGGTTTACTTAACTTTCGAAAAATAGCCTGAAGTGTATTTTTTGTCATTGTTGTTGCT
>NW_007732214.1:97854-125353 GCF_000696425.1 Galeopterus variegatus | reverse complement strand
AATATTGGGAGTTGTAATCTGCTGAAGTCTTCTTATGAGATCATAAATTATTTCTTATAAACGTTATATATTCATCAATATTTTAGTATGTGAATAATCAAATGTAACTTTCATCTTTGAATTGTTTCTGATATTGTGGTCACAGGTTTACTTAACTTTCGAAAAATAGCCTGAAGTGTATTTTTTGTCATTGTTGTTGCTGTTCTTTTAAATTGTGATAAAAGCTCTTTTGTCTTGGCCACCGCCATGCCATCCAGACTGAGAAAGACCCGGAAACTAAGGAGCCACGTGAGCCATGGCCATGGCCATATTGGCAAGAACCAGAAGCATCCAGGAGGCTGGGGTAATTCTGGTGGCAGCATCATCACAGGATCAACTTAGACAAATATCACCGAGGTAACTTTGGGAAAATTGGTATGAGGCATTACCACTTAAAGACGAATTGGAGTTTCTGCCCAACTGTCAACCTTGATAAATTGTGGACCTTGGTCAGTAAACAGACATGAGTAAATGCTGCTAAAAGCAAGACTGGAGTGGCTCCGATCATTTATGTGGTGTGATTGGATTACTAGAAAGTTCCGGGGAAGAGAAAGCTCCCAAAGCAGTCTGTCATCGTGAAGGCCAAATTCTTCAGCAGAAAAGCTGAGGAGAAGATTGGGCGGGTGGGGTAGTTGAGTCCTGGTGGCTTGAAGCTACATGGAGGGAGGTTCATTAAATGCTAACAAATGGTAAAAAAGAAAAGAAAAGAAATTGTGATAAAATAAAGACCCAAAGAGGAGGTCATCAAGAAATTGTAATGTTATACTAGGAATAAAGCTCATATTAGAAGGTAATTTATAAGCTTTGACTTTCCAGTTATTTAATAATAAATATATGTGAAGTACAGAAATTTGTAACTGAGAGCACAGAGAAGGTTGTAATATTATGACTAAATATGATTGTGTTGAGAGTTAAAAGACAACAGACAGAGTGGGAGAAAATATTTGCAAAATGTATATCTGACAAAGGTTTAATATCTAGAATATACAAGGAACTGAAACAAATTGAAACAAACAAAAAAAAAAAACAAGTAACCCAATTAAAAATGGGCAAAAGAGCTAAATAGGCATTTCTCAAAGGAAGATATACAAATGGCCAATAGACACATGAAAAACTGCTCAGCATCACTCAGCGCTCAGGAAATGCAAATCAAAATCACACTGAGATACCATCTCACCCCAGTTAGGATGGCTAATATCCAAAAGTCTCTGAACAATAAATGCTGGCGAGGTTGCGGAGAAAAAGGAACTCTCATACATTGTTGGTGGGACTGCAAAATGGTGCAGCCTCTATGGAAAATGGTATAGAGGTTCCTCAAACGATTGCAGATAGATCTACCATATGACCCAGCTATCCCACTGCTGGGAATATACCCAGAGGAATGGAAATCATCAAGCCGAAGGTATACCTTTTCCCCAATGTTCATTGCAGTTCTCTTTACAATAGCTAAGAGTTGGAACCAGCCCAAATGTCTATCATCAGATGAGTGGATATGGAAACGGTGGTATATCTACACAATGGAATATTACTCTGCTATAAAAAAGAATGAAATACTGTCATTTGCAACAAGATGGATGGACCTAGAGAGAATTATATTAAGTGAAACAAGTCAGGCACAGAAAGAGAAATATCACATGTTCTCACTTATTTGTGGGAGCTAAAAATAAAAAAAATAAATACACAAACAACCTGGGTGTGGGGGCAGGGAAGAAGACATAACCATTACAATTCTTTGAAATTGATACGACAAGCAAACAGAAAGGAGATTTTTGGGAGGGAGGCGGGAGACGGAGGAGGGAGGGAGGTTTCAGTAATGGGCCACAATAATCAACCACATTGCATATTGACAAAATAAAATTTAAGAAAAACATATTGTTGTGTTGGAGGAACTTTCAATAATTATTTCATGCAAAATGAAATATGGCAGTTACTGAAAGAGTTTTATATCATAGGCCACAATATTAAAAGTATATTAAGTTTTATTCTTGGAATAGGAGGGGATAGAGGAATTGAGAGAAATATTTTATTTTATTTTATTACTTTACATCTACTTAAAAGGTTTTTTAAAATTTATTTTGTTGTTTTTTCATTACACAATGTAAACATTTTTTGTGTGTGGCCCTTTACGAATTTTACAAATTTCTCCTTACCTCCCTCCACTTTCCCTCCCCTCCCTTTCTCACCTCTGGTGGCCTCACTTCCATTTATTTTTTCTTTTGCTGCCTGTGCTTTTGGGGTCTTGTTCATAAAGTCTTTCCCCAGTCTGAAGTGTTTTGTATTTCTGTGGTATTGGTTGTAATGTCCCCTTTTTTGTTTCTGATTTTTGTTATTTGGGTCTTCTCTCTTCTTTTTTTAGTTAGCCTAGCTAATGACTTGTCTATTTTGTTTATCTTCTCAAATACAAAAAACCCAACTTTTTGCTTCATTGATCTTATGTATAATTGTTTGAGTCTCTAATTCATTTAGTTCTGCTCTGATCTTATTTCTTTCTGCTACTACTTTTGGTATTAGATTGTTCTTGTTTTTATAGTTCTTTGAGGTGTAGCATTAGGTTGTTTATTTGGAATCTTTTCTATTCTTTTCATGTAAGTGTTTGTTGAGATAAACTTCCCTCTGAGTGCTGCCTTTGAGTATCCCACAGATTTTAGTATGATGTGTCTTTATTTTCATTAGTTTCAATACTTTTTTTGAATTCCTGTTTAATTTCTTCTTGGGCCCATAAGTCATTCCAGAGCATGTTGTTTAATATACATGTGTTTGTATACTTCCCTGAGTTTTGCTTGTTATTGATTTCTAGTTTTAATCTGTTGTGGTCTGAAATAATTTCAATTTTTGAAAATGTAAAAATTTAACATGTTGTGGTTTGAAATGATTTCAATTTTTGAGACTTGATTTGTCATCTAACATGTGATCTATCCTCAATCATGTTCCATGTACTGATGAGAAGAACGTATATACTGCAGTTGTTGGATAAAATGTTCTGTAGATATCTGCCAGGTCCAATTGATGCAATGTGTAGTTTAAATTCTGTGCTTCTTTGTTGGTTTATTGCCTGGATTGTCTATCCAGTGCTGAGACTGGGGTGTACGGGTCCACTACTATTGCCGTATTGGGGTCTATATCTTTCTTTAGGTATAATGGTGTGATTCAGTGTTGGGTGCATATATGTTTATGAATGTTATATCTTCTTGCTGGATAGATCACTTTATCATTACATAGTGGCCTTCTTTGTCTCTTGCTATGGTTTTTGGTTAAAGTCTACTTTATCCAGTGTAAGAATAGCTACTCCTGCTTGTTTTTGATTTCCATTTGCATTGTATATCTTTTTCCATTCCTTCAATATTAGTTTTGTGTGTCTTTACAGGTGAGATGGGTCTCTTGAAGACAGTGTATAGTTGGGTATAGCTTTTTAATCTAGTCAGACAGTCTTTGTCTTTTGAGTGGGAGCTTAATCTACTTACATTTACGGTTGTTTTGGAAGGTATTGTCTTACTCCTGGCATTTTATTGATTTTTTTTGGATGTTTTAAATATCTTTCATTCCTTTCTTCCCTTTTTATTGTTTGTCTTTGATGCATGCTGATTTTTGAGGTGACATGATTTAGTTTCTTTCTTTTTCTTGCTGGCATTTTTTTCTTACCAGTGGGTTTTGCTCTTTCATGTGTATTAATGCTAGTGGTTATTGTTTTTCAGATTCTAGATGCAGGACTCCCTTGAGCATTTCTTGCAGGGCTTTTTGTGAAGTGTTGAACTCCTGCAGGTTTTGTTTTTCTGGAAAATTCACTCTTTCTCCCTCATTTCTGAGGACAACCTAGCTAGGTATAGTATTCTTGGTTGGTAGTTTTTTTTTTTTTTTTTTTTGAAAATATCATCCCATTTCCTTCTGACCTGTGAAGTTTCTTTTGAGAAATCTGCTGTTAGTCTGACAGTAGCTCCCTTATAGGTGACTTGACACTTTTCTATGGCTGTTTTTAGGATTCTTTCTTTGTCTTTGATCTTTGACAATTTGACTATAATGTGCATTAGAGATGGTCTTTTTTGGTTGAATCTGTTTGGGGATCTTTGAACCTCCTGGATCTAAAGGCCTGTGTCTCGCCGACTCCGTGGCTCACTCGGGAGAGTGCAGCACTGGGAGCGCAGTGGCGCCACAGGTTTGGATCCTATATAGGGATGGCCAGGGCGCTCACTGGTTGAGCGTGGTGTGGGTGACACCAAGCCAAGGGTTGCGATCCCCTTACCGATCACACACACAAAAATAAATAAAATAAAAAATAAAGGCCTGTGTCTCTCCTTATACCTGGAAAGTTTTCATTGTTATTTTGTTAAAAAGGTTTTCAATACATTTTCCTTTCTCTTCACCCTCTGGAACACTCATAATCCAAATGTTTGTGTGGCTAAGGCTATCTGTTAGCTCTCTTAGATTTTATTTACTTTTTAAAATTCTTTCTTCCTGTTTTTGTTTTTGTTTTTTTTTTTCCTGCCTGGTTTACTTAGGAAGCCTGGTTTACTTAGGTTATCTTTCAGTCAGAAATTCTTTCTTCTGCTTGTTCTACCCTGATGCTTAAGCTCTTGGTTGTGTTTTTTAGTATATTAAATGAATCTTTCACTTCCATGAGTTCTGTGTGTCTTTAAAAGTATTAATCTTTTTATAAACATCCTCCTTTATATCCTGGACTTTTTTTTCTCATTTCATTATGTTGTCTAACTTACTCTTCTCAAATCTCATTGATTTTCCTTAAGATTGTTGCTTGGAAATCCTGTCCAGTCATTTCAAGGATAACATTGTTGCTTGGAATTCCTTTTAAGTCATTTGAAGGGTTTTGTGCTCTATAGGATTTGGTATTTGAGAATTATTGTATTATTTCAGTGTTGTCATATTTTCTTGGATTTTCGTATTTCTAGTGTCTCTATGTTGATGTCTTGTCATGTTGTAGAGCAGTTACTCCTGTTACTCTTTAGTGGACCCTGAGGAGAGAGACTTCCTCTTCATATTCTGGTCTCTGCTGGTGACTGTTCTGTGCAATGCAGCTGAGTGGCTGGCTGGCCACCTGCATGGTGGGTATGGCTGCAACTGTAGTGGCAAGCTGCTTTTGTGGTGGCCATGGCTGTGGTGGGCCACTCATATGGAAATGGTGTTTTCAGCATGTTCCTGCCTTCTGCCGTGTGGTGGGGTCTGCCAAGAGAAACATTTTAGACTTTACGAATTAAACTATCTGTACCTAGATAATCAAATCAATAGATTAAATGCTATCTATTTCCCCCACTGGAAAAGACATTTTTTTTTTAGTGTCAGAGTTTTATTGCCTTTTATAATGTTTAAATAACAAATACATACACAAATAACAAAGTTTTAACTCTCAGCAAAGGGAGGTTGGAAATTGGTGGTGATGGGAAATTGATGGAAGAATCATGTGAACATATGATACTAGCTTCTTCTGGCAACCAAAGGTCAAGACCGTGGAACTTGTCAGGCCCCCTACCTCTTAAAAACCCTGTAGATACCCACCCACCTTCATTGACTGAGCCCAGTATATGAGCCAAATACAAGCCCAAGTCTAACTTATTTGTTAAAAAGGCCAAACTCAAATACAGGATGGAATAAAGTAAATTTTAGGACCAACAGGATATTCAGAGTAGGCTACGGTGAAGAGCAGAAGAAATCAAGTTCAAGGAAGATTTTCTCCATGGGGCTGAATCCAAGCTTTTATTCTGAATGTAAGTTAACAGGAGTTAATGAGAAGGTGGCACAGGAAAATTGAAAATTATGTGTAATAAGAAGTCCCAAAGGAATTTCAAGAGCTTTCTTCTTTACCGAGTCCCTTAGGAAGACCCTCCACCCTACCATTGAGAGCTCAGATGCTTACACCTTTCCAAGGACATCTAACTTAAAAGTAATGACTATGTATTTACAGAAGCTAAGATTTCTCCCATTTTATTTGTCCTGGAATGCATCCCTCTGCCTCTTAAATTATAAAATATGCCAATTTAAAGTTTGTTTAAATTTGCCAATATTCATGAATGTAAATACTTTTGTATCTCTCACAATAGACTAGGTTTTGCTGTGGAAATAAACAAACCCCAAATCTTCCCAGTTTAGAATAGCCCAGATATTTCTCAGTTATCTTACAAGTTTATCTTGGGTTATTCAGGAGATTTGCTTTGTGTCACCTGTCCTCACTCAGGGATATAGCATGATGGTGCAGTCACCATTTGGAATGTTACTGGTCCTTGTGCAGGGAGAAGAAAATGTGGTAAGCACCCACTGGCTCTTGAAGAATGCTTTGCTTTGGTTACTTCTATATCTCAAGCTACAGCAAGCCATATGGCCATGCCTCATTTCACATGGGTATAAAAGTGTAGTCTTAGAAGTGCCTGGAGGACAACCAAAATTGCGGTGGGCAGCAGGAATGACAACCACAAACTCATAGCAGATTTCTCTTTGTAATTTGAAGCTTCTATGTAGCCATTTATTATTGGCTGTTCAACTGCTTGAGGTTGATTCTGGTGGGAAACATAAATATAAAGAAACAAAAATTTTATGTCCCACATTCTGATTTCTTAAAACTGAGTTTAGATGTTGTTACAAATGGAAGAAATACCACAAACTCATAGCAGATTTCTCTTTGTAATTTGAAGCTTCTATGTAGCCATTTATTATTGGCTGTTCAACTGCTTGAGATTGATTCTGGTGGGAAACATAAATATAAAGAAACAAAATTTTTATGTCCCACATTCTGATTTCTTAAAACTGAGTTTAGATGTTGTTACAAATGGAAGAAATGCTTCATTTTACCAGAAGAAAATTCAAAAATGGTATTTTTACTAAATTAAAATACTTTTCTTTGATGGTAATTATACTGACTATAAGTTGATGATTCATTCAGACCAAAAGACAAGCAAGCTAAACCATTAAAATTTATATTTTTTGTCTGAAAATACTTAAACCATCCATTCAATGCATAAACACATGCTCATAAAAACCAAGTGACACAGAAATTTTGTTGTACAAAAAGTAGACCCTTCTCCATTACTGCCCCCCAATTTTTCTTCTACTCAGAATTTACTCCCATTAATATTTTCTCATACATTTTTCCATACTCCCTCTTATGTTTTTATACAACACTTAGATATGCACACAAGCAACTTGATGTGGCTAAGTTAGAAGTTCATTTTGGACATTGTTTCATGTAATGTTTTTTCATTTTTTTAATAATTGCATTGTATTACATGATGTAAATTTAAAATCTTAGGACATACTGATTATGAGCCCTCCTAATTGCTTAACTAATGTATTTGCTCACCAACATTATATCAGAGTGTTGGTTTCTCTTTATTCTCACCAACAATGTGTATTACATCTTTATATCAATCTGATAGAAATAGCATTTCATTTTTATTTTAATGGTCATTTTCCTGACAGTAAGGTTAAACATTTTTTTATACTTCTTGGCCATTCTCATTTTCTTTTGTCAATAGATATTGTGCTGAGATTCCTTGTCTATTGGATTTTTAAATTTTTTTTTATTGATTTATAGGAACACTTTAAATATTATTAAAGTTGCAAATATACCTTTAACCTTGTTAGGTATGTTGAAAATATGCTCACTCCACACCCCGGCTTTATATTGTCTTTCTATCTATCTATCCATCCATCTATCTCTATTTATGTATATATGCGTGTATATGCACACACATGCATTCATCTGTGTCAAGATGCAGGTAGCTGAGTGGAGTGCATTTCAGAATCTGAGTAAGGGTCTTTCTTCACTCATCAGAGAATGCAGATTTTGATTACTAGAGTTCTTCTTCCTGTGAAAGATTGAAGGAGGAGAGGAGATTTCCAGGCAGCAATGCTATTGAGGGTTTCTAGGCTTCCAAAGATATAGAGCCTTGTTCCTCTTCTACCAGTCTTACATCTTCTATAAGATTCTTCATGCAAAAAGTCTCTCATCTCGCAAAGTTACATTCTAGGCCAGTAAAAGTTTGTGTGATGTGCATGTGTGTGTGAGTGTGGGGGGAGGGAGGAATGTGTATGGCTTACGTCTCAATTATCTATCCAGACACCCATGACCTGTTTTTAATTCATATGCCTCTGATCTTGGAGTTAGTTTAGAGTTTTAATGAGAGAGTTTTTGTTGCTGCTGTTGTTGTTGGGATTTTTGTGGGCCTGTTTATTACCTGCTTAGGGTTTATAGATTCTTCATGAATGTAGAGTATTCTGTGTTTGGGTTGTATAATTTTTTCTACACCTATTCCTTTCTTTCTTTTTCTAACTTACCAACATATAAAATATCATGGAAATCATTTTTGTGTATCAGTATACTTGGATCTACCATGTCTCCCATAACTTCTGGATGTAGCAATCATTCTTCTCATGCCTGTTTATATATCCAGAAATTAGTCACTGCTCTGGACTGATGATGGCACCATTACCAGTTGTTCCACTATTGCTATTAATTTAGTATCAGTTTTATAGATAATTTTTCTGTTATTCGAATGGGCTGGGAGTACATTTAGATTGCTTGAAATTTTCTATGGAAAAAATTTTTGTGGGGATTGGAGTAAGATAAAGAATATGAAGTCTTTCCTATCTTCAACAGAACTGAAAATTGGCTGAGTTCAAAGAGAGAGCTATTCATAAGACTTTACTGACAGAACATTCCAGTAGTTACATTTAGAAACTATACAACCCTGAAAAGGACTCTGGTATATATTAGATGCCAATACGTATAGGAAGACTGGAGTATCACAAATGAATGAGGACAGCAAGGATTAGTCAAAAATTAATGCTGGGAGGGGCTGGCCAGTTAGCTTATTTGTTGAGAGCATGGTGCTGATAACACCAAGGTCCAGGATTTGATCCCTGTACTGGCCAGCTACCAACAAAATAATAAAATAGTAAAATAATACTTGGAAAATTGACTACTGATAAACAAACAAATATAAATATATTTCCACATCATAATGTATATACACACATATATAACGTAATGCATATGTGTAATGTATAACAAATAACAGATATTGCTACAGATCACATATACATGCATATGAATTAATTATTGGAACACTTAAGAGAACAATATAAAAGATAAATCAGAAGAGAGGATATGAAAGTACTTCAAAAATATTTGAGAAGATTCATATTATCTTTCAATTCTATTTTTCCAAAAATTTTTTGATGTATCCTTGTGTAAATTATCTTAGGGAAAGACATTGCAGAGGAAAATGGTGAATTCATTTGACTACATACAAATTTAAAATATTTTCATATCAGGAAACATGATGAATTAAAATTAGTGAATACAGAAAATCATTTAACAATGTCAGACATAAGTTCAATATCCTATATAAAGAGCTTTTAAACATTGGTAAGACATTGTATTTAATCAATATTAGTAACTAAAGAAACAAAATTAAAATAATTTTCCACTTTTTAAATTGAAGAAGATTGAAAATAATCTGTTTGAAGAAGTGTGATGAAATGGACATCAGATAATGCTGATGGTAATATAAATTGATTCAATATTTCCAAAAAGCAACTTGATTATTGAATTTTAATGTGTGTGTGTTTGATTATAGAAATTTAGCCTGCAAATGTAACACAAAAAATAATGTGACCAATATTTCTCTACAAGAAATATCATCCCAGGATCATTTAAAGTAATGGGAATGTTGTTGAAAGCAATTTGCAACAATGCAAGATTCACATTATTATTGAACAGATGTTGAATGGAATATTATAACATCATTAAACATGATTTTTAAGAATTTGTTCTTCCCTTGGAAAAAGCTTATAATGTAATCCTAAACATAGAGCCAGAATATTAAATTGTCTATACAATAATATTGTTTACATACAGAGAGAATAAAAAAAAATTCTGAAGTATGTTTTTCAGTTTTCTACAGTGAGCATTAGTTATTTTTTATAATCTGAAGAGAAAAACCATTTAAAACCTGCCCACAAATATAGAAGGGACAGTGGAGAGACAGTGCATAAAAGGCATTCAATTGACCTTTACTGAAATGATTTGATTTAAAATGAAATAAGAATCTTGTCATAGTAGAATAATCAAATCTTTGAGCTGGGAGGCCCCTTCCAGGTCACTTGGCTGAGTCATCCACAGTAAACCAATCTCTGAGTTTAGTCAATTTTTGTTGGTGTATTCATTACCTGTAGCTGCCTCTGAAGCCATGCCGATTTATTATCTCCTGCAACAATTCTTCTTAACACTGCTTGTAGCCCTTCCCTCCATTTGGATCTTCTTCCTCCCTGCCCAAAAGGGTATCCTTAAATTTTAAAAGATTTCTTTAAGGATACTACAAAAAACCCCAAAAGAGGGTTAGTAATTTCAACATGAAACTACCCCAAATTTGCAAACAATTGAAAACAAACTAAGTTCTTTGAATATTGCCTATATTAGTAGTGTCATATAATGTTTAAGGGCTTGGTTCTGCAATCAGGATTCCTTGAGCAAGTTATTGTCATCAATATGTATGTAAAGTGGGATTAATAATAATACCTACCTGATAACAAAGTGTTATTTTTTATTAAATGCGTTACTACATATGAAGTCTCGGCCTAGAGTAAGGGTTCAATAAATGTTATTTAGGGACTTCAGATTTCAGGACAAGATGGAGAAAATACACTTCTCCCTATTTATCCTGCTAAACACAGTCGAAAACCTGGAACATTACATATCAAGCACACACAAGAATACTTTGAAAGGTAGAGAGACGGTCAACCACCTAGGAATTTGGGGACATGAGGAATGACATGGCAATAAGTCCCCTGGGTTTTCTTTTTGTCTCGTATATCCCAGACTTGGGGCTGGAGAAGTTTGCAACTCAGAAACACCAGTAAGCACAGACTCAAAAATGCTCCAACAAACCCTCTTTCTGTGGCAAAGGAACCAAGAAAGAGACAGCCTAGTAAGACAGAAAACTTTTAGATAATAACCACCCTATTCTAGCCAAGCACTACAAAAAAAAAAACTGTGGCCACAATCCTAGCCTCACCAGTAAAAGCCTGGTGAAGATTCTAGACTTCTACTCTTGCCAGATTGTAACAAGGTGCCCCAGACATTGCCACCTCCCCTGGCGGTGTCAGATAAGTTTATGTGGGGAGTCACAATTTTCATTCTGGCTAAGGTAACGCGATAAGGAGGCTCTCCCATCCAGCAGTGTCAGTGGAGGCATGTGGGGAGCTCCTCCTATTCTCTACAGTATGGTGTGGAAACCTAGTGAGAGCCTGAACTTTCACCTCAGCCCATCACTAATGAGGACCTCTCAGCCCAAGGAGTGTCAGTGAGGTCTAGTGATAAACTGGGGCCTACACCTACACTTGGTAGTAATGAGATGCCTCCCTCCCCCACCAACACAGCATCAGAGGAGGCATGCTAAAACAGATTTAAATCAGATCTTTAAATAAGCCCAGAGTCTCATGATGTAAAACCCATGATGTCCAGGATAGAATCCCAAATCACTGATTATACCAAGAACCCCGAAAAAACCATCAATAGAATAGATGTGGGCATGGAGATAATACAGAGTTTGGAGTTATCTGACAAGGATTTTAAAGTAGTCATCATAAAAAAAATGCTCCGATAAGCAATTTTAACACATTTGAAACAAATGTTTTAAAAGTCTTAATAAAGAAAAAGAAATCCTCAGCAAAGAAATAAAATATATAAAGAATAACCAAATGGACACTTTAGAATTTAAAAATACAATACCCAAAATGAAAAACCCACTGAATGGGCTCAACAGTAGAGTGGAAATGAAAGAGCAATGAGTTGGTGAAGCTGAGGATAGAAAAACTCATTATTTATAAGTGACTGAATGAATAAAAATGTTGTGGACTAGAACACCAGTCCAGATGTCTAAAGACTTTGGTTTCAGGTATGGCTTTCTCCAATTCATAACCAAACGCTCTGGGTGTCACTCTTTTTAAGTCTCTATTCTCTTGACTTTAAAATGGAAGAGCAAAAACATTTCTGGTTAGTCTACTTGGATTCTAAATACATGCTTCTTGAAAGCCTGCTAATATTTTCATTCATTCATTTGTCAAAAATGTATTGAGTGCCTAGTATATGGAAAGTGCCATAGTAGATCCTAGGACATCAAGGAGAATATGACATGGTCTCTACTCTCAGGCAGACTGCAGTATAATGAAGGAAACATCTAAGTAAGTGAACCGATTGTTAGCAAAGTGTGGTAAGTACTATGGCAGAGATATGAACACAGAGCTTTGGAACCACCGGGAGAAGGTCGTGGTGAAGGTGAAGGACAGCCACAGAAATGGCAGCTGATTGAATTTAAGGGATTGCAAATTTTGTAATTTAGTATAGCTGGATTGTGCAAAGTTGGATGACGGGAAATGAAGCTGAGTAGATGAATGAATTTTGTGTGTCATCTAAAGATATCTTTTGTCCTGAACTTTATGGAAAGGTATTAAATGATTTTGAGAACCATTTGATATGATAATATTTACATTGAGAAAAGACATTCTAGCAGAATTGGGATATGGCCTGAGAGGATGGGATCAGATTAATGATTCCTAATCAAGGAGGTGGTCATTGTAAATCGGTGATCACTGAGAGAACCAAAAATTACAGAGAAAGTAATGGCAGATGTGACATTACATATAACTAATTGGATGCAGAGTGTGAGGGTCCAAGTATGACTTCTGGGTTTCTAATTTAGGCCACCAGGTGCAACATGGTTCCATGAAATATAGAAAGTAAGATGAGAATGATAACACCAAGGTCCAGGGTTCCATCCTCACGCTGGCCAGCAATAAAGAAAAAAAGAAAGAAAATAAGAGGAGAAGCAGGTTTGTAGTTGGCGTGGGGCTGTGGGGTGGAGGTGGGGTGAAATGACTACAGTTTGGGACATGTTATTCTTTCCAAGTAGAGATGTCCAGCAGACTGTTAGCTGTAAATGTATGGAGCTCAGGAACGAGATGAAGAGGGAAGTCGAAACCATAGGAGTATAAAGGTCACCCAGGGAGAGAGTGTAGCATGAGCAAAGGGACGCATATAGAATGCGAGGGATCCCAGCCAGTTAAAGACGGGGCAGAAGAGACTCCTCAAAAGATACTGGGAAGGAGCAAGTAAAGAGGTAGGAGAACAATAAGGCAGATGATAAAGTGAGTTCTCTATGAATCTCTGGAATTGAGGGAGCCTTTTTCTTTTTTTGAGGAATGTTATGAGCATAATTAAATACTGAGCACAAAGAGTGGTAGAATAGGAGTCGTAGATTAAAGGACAAGAGAATAACGATATCATCGAGAAGTTCCAGTAAGTAAATAGTCCACGTGTCTGAAATGTGTTCTTTTCAGGAAAAATAAATAAATAAAAACTCAAAAATGAATAAATATTTTTGTGGGAAGTTCTATAAAACATCTTTCCTAATTTCTGCCACAGAATGCTGAGCCAACTTTACCTTTTTATTGGTGTATTAGTTAATTTTGACCAAAATTATACTGCATAACAAGTAACCACAAGAGTCTCCTCAACCTGACGTATTCAGTAGTTATTTCTGAGTAACTGCAGATTGTCATGCAGTCAGCTAATCTAGGATGGTTGTTGCTAGGTGTGTGGCTTCAAGACATTTATGCTGTTGGGCTGGGTGGGTTCCATGCTTTTCTTGGGTTCTGTTCCAGCCTGTAAATGCTCATTCGAGGTGCCAGGGTAAGGACGGGAACAGTTATACTCTGGAGGCTCTTCTCTTGAAGAAGGTAGAGGTGCAGGAGAGCAAGCCCAATTATGCAAGAGCTTTGCAAGCCTCTGCTTGCTTCATCTCTGCTGATAAGCACACGGATGAGTCCCAAATCAAGAGACATAGTCTCCACTCAAGGATGAGGTCCAAAGGGAAGACACAAAATATTTTTGATGGAAGTAGAGTGAAAGGAAGAGGTGATATTTTTGAACAAATATCAGATTTATTGCAGCTGGAAATGCAGAACCATTAATTACTTCTTGTGCTATGACGTAGGCATTCATATTCAGAATTATTGAAGTGTACAGGGTCACTTGACCCTGATAAGACAATCCCTCCTCCTGCTGCCTTCTGTAACTATTATTTTTAGTGCTGCCACTGTATCTATGGCTGCTTTTAACTGCTTCATTTTACTCATGGCTCTTTAGTTGAAAACCTGAAGTTGATACTCAGCTACTAAAAGGACTTTTCTTCTTGCTTGTTATATTTTTTCCTGTTACTTAACATTGTTATAATATTTGATAGTCTAACACTGGAAGAAATTGTCTGTTACTGTTCTTGCATATATTTTTTAAATCCCCTCCTCCTAAAAAGTAGCAAATACAAACCTTTTTCTTTTGGAAAAATGAGCTATATGTCCTTAAAAAGTTTCTGCCTGTATCTACATGATGTCTGTGCTTTCAGAGGAAGGAATTGATCCATTAAGAGATGAAGAGTACTGAAATGCGAAGGTGTTTAAAAATTAATGAACATTTTGTGTGTGTGTCTGTATTAGTCCATTGCTGTTGCTGAGTTTCTGCCTGTATCTACATGATGTCTGTGCTTTCAGAGGAAGGAATTGATCCATTAAGAGATGAAGAGTACTGAAATGCCAAGGTGTTTAAAAATTAATGAACATTTTGTGTGTGTGTCTGTATTAGTCCATTGCTGTTGCTTATAACAAAATACCTAGAACTTGGTAATTTAGAAAGAAAACAAAATTTATTGCTTACAGTTTCTGAGGCTAGAAAGCCCAAAGTCCAGAGAACACAACTGGTGAAGGCTTTCTTTGGTGGTGACTTCAATGATGGCAGAGTATCACATTGCAAAACCAGCAGAGCAGAGAGAGCAAGAGAAAGAGAGACAGACTCTTCTCTCTCTTCTTTGAAAAGCCCTCAGAATCACAACCCTGACCACCATTTTTAATCCATTCCCTAGGCAGCAGAGCAGAGAGAGCAAGAGAAAGAGAGACAGACTCTTCTCTGTCTTCTTTGAAAAGCCCTCAGAATCACAACCCTGACCACCATTTTTAATCCATTCCCTAGGCATGGTCCTACAATCTAATCACCTCTTCAAGGCTCCACCTTTCAATTACCATAATAGGATTTCCCACCCTCTTTAACAATCACAGTGGGGGCCAAGTTTCAAATACATACAACTTGGGGGACACAATTAAAGCTCCAATGAGTTTTGGGGGGACATAATTCAATCCACTATAATGTCCATTCTTTATTTAAATTATGAAGCATTTCAGACATGAAGAAAAGACCTTATGTATTCTTCATGTAATTGAAGGTATCACATTGTTTTTAAACAAAAAAAATCTGTATGGACCTTTCAAAGAAGAATTGAATTTTCCAGTAAGTTTGTCTGTTTGCAGCAGGTACCAAAACTTTAGTCATGCATCTACTATTTGCCCTTTCAAATCTCTAATGCCCTTGCACTATACGTGATTCATTTTATCTATGTAAAATAGATGACTTTGGTACTCTGTACTCTAGGTTCATCCTAAGTAATAAAATCCACAAAATTGTCAGCTTAAAGTGCGAGGTGCATTTTTTTCTAGTGTACATCAAAATAAATACATATTTATTAAAATTAAACTGTATACTCTGAACCATCTTAAATGTCTAGTTTGCAGCCATAATTACCTGGCATAGTATGCACTGGGAAACACTGTTTTAAGGCCAACTCTGTGAAACTAGAAATACTCGTACAGTAACTTAGTTAAACGACAATGTATTTTGAAAGGAATCATTTACTTTTACTTTTCAATTATTTTTCAGGTTTGTGGAAGGAATGCTTAACATTTGTTACAATGCCATTGATCGTCATATTGAAAATGGTAGAGGGGATAAGATTGCTATCATCTATGACAGTCCTGTTACAAATACTAAAGAAACGATTACCTATAAAGAAGTCCTGGAGCAGGTAATATCATGAACTTTCTCTATATATTGAAAGTCATATAGGAATTACTTAAATAGCATACATTCTCATTGTATAACCTTTAATTCTCTTAATGCATTGGTATATGTTACCATATTTTTTTTCTGATGCACACTGGAAATGAAAACAGGTGTGTTAACTCATTTAGTCTTTCTTTATCCCTTTAATTTACATTTCACAGTACTTGAAAGATGCTCATTTTACATTGAGAGGTTAGCAAATCTCAAGAATACGTTGAAATTCTCTTCTGGCCTTTGCTTTCCGTATACATGGCCATCATCTTAGCCCAGTCACTCCTTAGCTCTTGGACTGTTGAAGAAGTTTCTGCTTTCCCTATTATCTGGGTAGGCTCATGTTAGATTGTCACCTAAAATGGTCTCAGAGTTTTCTTCCTAAGAAACAACATTTTTCTCTACCCTACTTAAAAATCTTTTCCTGAAAAATTGCTATTATTCATAAAGTAAAAACCAGACTGCTGTGTGTATAAGACACTTTGGAATCTGATCACAGCATCTATTCCCTCCAAGCTCCATTTCCCAACATTTTTGGTCATGCACACAATCTTTTTCACCTTGGATATCCTCTTATTCCCTCAGACACTCTTGGACCTTTCCAGCTCATTGCAGAAGCTCCTTCCTTTGCTCAATTTGCTCTTAAAGTTCTTTCTCATCTGTGTAGTTCTTAGGTGGATCACAATATTGACAGATATGTTATGAGATTTTTCTCTTTTAACATCAGGGTAGAAATAAGTTTTCAGAAGTAATTATAAAAGTGTTTGGGTACTGAGGGCTGTGGAAAGTTTTTCTAACCCTGTGAAGCATTTATTTATATATGGTTCAAAGAAAGATGATGGTGTAGGGCAGGATTTCTCAACCTTGGCACTACTGACGTGTTCGATTAGACAATGCCTTGCTGTGTGGGGGCTATGTACATTGTATAAGATTTAGCAGTATCCTAGACCTCTATCCACTAGATGCCAGTAGCACCCCTCCTTGAGTTGTAATGACTAAAAATGTCTCCAAACATTGCTAATGTCCCCTGGGTGGCAAAATTGTCACTGATTGAGAAGTATTGGTTAAGCAGAGTCTGTCATACTAGGGTTTGGAAGCATTTTCTTTTAAATGAAAACTTTTTGAATTGCATTCTCTCCTTTTGATCTTTAAACCCATTTAAGGATTCCATTAAATTTTTAGAAAGTTTGGTCAACTCTCCAACTCTCTGAAGTTATATTCTTCTGCATCAGCATTATTTCTGTTTAGCCTTCTAAGAGATTTCAAGAGAGGCAACTCAGACAAAACAATTACCTCCCCAATCCTGAATTGTTGTTACAAACAAGAGAGAAAAGTTAAGCCAGCTTGCTCCATTTGGGTATCAGCCTGGCTGCAGCAACAAATCCTAACTTTACCTGATTTAAACATCAAAAGGACTTACAAAAAAGGAAGACTGATGAACTAGGCTCAGAAAAATGGTAGACTTCAAGGGAGAAGGGACAGCAGTGAAAAGTTAAGGAGAACCCACTAATTGTCTGTTAACCAGACTCACTGCCATAAGTCTATTTCTTTCTAGCTTGAAAGACCGAGTAGGACCATCTGGTTGGACAAATGTAGGTTGCATGCAAACTAGCAGGCAGTCGGGAAGAAAAATCTTGTCCTCTTGATTTCGTAAAATCCTTGCCTCTGTCCAGGACGCATGCAAGGGAAATTCCAAGCTAATAGAAATGGAGTTCTAATGCTGGGCAGCCCAAGAGAGAACAAAACTAACTGAAATAATGCTACAAACATATTGTTTGGTATTTTTGGGTGGTCTGTAAGTGGAAACCCTGTGTATTTTCAGAATGCACTTTGAGGCTGAGCAGGGAAGACACTACATTACCGAATGAGCTTGTTATTCATATGAGGATGTGTTTTTATTGTAAAAGATAATGTATATTTCCTGAAAACCTGTTATACTCCATGTTCTACTTTAGGTTTGCATTTTCAGCTTTTAGAATCATCTATGATTAAAAACATGGTCCTGTGATTTGGGCATATTGCCACAGTCTCGTGAGGATGTGTTTTTATTGTAAAAGATAATGTATATTTCCTGAAAAACTGTTATACTCCATGTTCTACTTTAGGTTTGCATTTTCAACTTTTAGAATCATCTATGATTAAAAACATGGTCCTGTGATTTGGGCATATTGCCACAGTCTCATTTTCTGAATTTGAAAGCCTAAGATACTGATAACTTTTCACTGGCATACAGATTAGGAAGTTTATTTATATACTATAATAATATTATCTATATCAACATATTGAATTTGATACATAATCAAACATCAAAGTCAAAGAAAAAGCTTTAGAGAAACCTAAAATAAGAAGAGTTTTGTGCCATTCTCATTTTCTGTTGTTTTCTTTTTAAATTAATTATATGGGTGTATGTGATAATTTTACACGAACATTTCACTTAGAAGCTTTTCCGCTAACTCATCTGAATTTTCTAGCGTGAGTCTAGTGTCTTAGACCCTTTTAACATTTGTACTGGTTCATCGGTTTCAGTTTAGCCTGACATCGAAGTACTTGAAAGGACTGTTGCTCTCACCTGCTGATAGCCTCTGATTCCCGAGGCTTCTCTTTTCTAAAGTACTGAAGGAAGGACTGTTAGGAAAGAGAGGAAGGCATTGTGTGCTATTTTGATTACCTGCTCCTGGTTGCCTGTGGCCTTTATTTTATTAAGGAGAGAAGACAAAGGAAGAAAGATTTAGTGGGTAATGCACTGAGAACAAACAAAAAGAAATCCCTTTGTTCATTACTTGTTAATCTCCCCTGTGTCATGTATACTGGGAGCTTCTGGCTAGGTAAAACTTGATTTAGTATTTTTTTATTTAATTAGAGAGCCAACAAATTTCAGGCTAAATTGCCTTAATGACATAAAAGATCTGAAAAGTTTACTGAATGATTCAGAAGCAGAGCTTTTCCAGAACTGTCATCTTTTATGTAGGTCTGAATATTTCAAACAACTCCTTATTAAGGTTTTTTTTTTTTCCCACAAAGATTTGAGCCCAGTTCAAGATCGATCATTCATCAACAAATATTTGATTTGTATACCCAACCCTGATAGGAACAAGGGATACAGGGTAAATGGACCAATTTCCTATTGAAAGAAGCTAAGAAAACATGTAAACAGGTGATTTTAGTATAGCATAATAAGGATTATGATAGGGTTAGTGTTATATTCTATGGAAACACATGTAAAGGCACCAAACTCAGCCAGGGGTAAATAGAGTCTAGGAAGGCTTTCTGAAAGAGTCAATGCCTAAAATCAGCCCACTTGCCTACCCTATGTTTGAAATAATTTTTCCACCAAATGTCTTACAGTTCATTTTACCAGAATGTTATTCTCTCAGTGAGATCTTTTCTAACCATACTAAATACAAATGTTGCTGCCTGCACTACTTCATCCCCCCCCCCTTTTTTTGCTTTCTTTTTAAATTCAGCACATATTACTTGGTACCATTCTTTATATTTTATTTATCTGTCTTCTTTAGTGTTGTTTCCTTTTCTAGAATGTTAAGTTTCATGAGAGCAAGGATTTTTTCTTTGTTCACAGGACAGTGCCTAGAACCTAGTAAATATTTGTTGAATGATGAATGACTTAATGAATAAAATACCATTTGAACTGTTGTAGGAACTTCTTATCTTTATATTGTGTCAGTAGTAAAACTGTATCTTCTCTCTAAGTAATTCTAACTTCTATCTCTTTAAAAAACTTATTTACATTCAGCTTGGAAGTTCAAGATGTATGTTCTCCTTGAATTTCCCACATTTGAAACTCAAAAGATCTGCATTCCAGGACACATGTATATGTTTATTGTGTCCCTCCCCTTATTAGCTCTTTTCAAGTTAGTGGCTGTTATATTAAACCTCAGTGAAATAAAAGATGTGTGTGAGAGAGTATGTTCTTATGAGTATGTATATATTATATACAGTACTAGTCATTTTTAGATATTCCTACATTGAATTTACTTTCTTGATCACTAATTTCATTCTCACTGTACCTCTGTGTGGTAAGTATGCTCTTTTATGTATTATAACAGTTATTAATTTTTAAGTATTTATTTGCTAATTAAGAGTATAACCCTTGAAGGCCATTTGAAAAACTTCCATGAAAATATACATATATACACACACACACACACACACACATATATATTGAGGAATATATATATACACACACATGTGGAATACATATATATATATATATATATGTATATATATAAATAGGGAAAATTGATAAAACCTAACATGTTCTAAATTTTCCTGATTTAATTCAAAATGAAAATGCTTATTATCTCTACTAAAGGTAATTTTTTGAAATATCATTTTGGCAATGTTTATAATTATGAAGATTAAATAATTTAGAGGAGAAAATTACTCTGAAATCAAGGGCCATATCCCTTGAGAAGTCCTTCCAACCCCTGCCTTTTATGATGTTCTCTTCAAAGTATAAATTCCATCTACTTAGAAATATGTCAGGGTAAGATAATCTGATATTCATTTGTCTGTCATATCAGTATTTCCTTAAGTGAAAACCTAAGACCGAGAAGAACATGCAGAAATTCAGCCCTGTCAGTGGTTATTTGTGAAGTGGAAAGGATACAGCATTGCATATGATCAGTTTTCTTTCCTTGAAATTCCTAAATAAACAATTGAAACTTAATTTATATTATATTCAGCTCTGCTAAAAAGTGTGTCTCTGTAACGTAAATTACCTTTCCGTGCTGGTATGAGATAGAAATTATAGTAGTTCATATATTTTTGCCCCCCAAGACACATTTTTTGTAACTTTTATTAAAACTGTTATTAAGATAAAATATACATTCAGATAATAACACAGATCAAAATTTTATAGATTTTGTTGGATTTTTCCAAACAGAATACACCCATGTGACCAGATCAGGAAACAGAATATTCCCAGGCCCCCAGAAGTCCTTGTTATGCTTTCTTTAGTCATTTCTTACTGAGCCCCCACATAATTGCTATCTAGATGTTTGAAGGTTTACCTGCTTTTGAACTTTATGTAAATTGAATAATTCAATGCACTCTTTTCTGTCTGGCTTTTTTCATTTGGCTTTCTGCTTATGATATTTATTCATTTAATTGCAAGAGGTTGTAGTTTGGTCATTTAGATAATGTCTAGTTTTGGGTTGTTACAAATAATGCTGCTCTGAATATGTTTGTGTGCATATTTTGTTGATGCTATGTATGCATTTGTTTTGGGGATGTGCCTAGGAATGAGATGGGTGTTTGATATGGTGTGCACATGTTGGACGTGAATAGATAGTACAAAACAGTATTCCAGAGTGGTTGTACCAGTTTACATTGCCACCTGCAGTGTATTCTAGTTGAATTCTAGTTGTCAACACTAAATACCAAGTTTGTTTAATTTTGTAATTTTGGGACTTTCTGGTGAATGTGTAGTGATATTGCACTGTGGTTTTAATTTGCTTTGACTAATGAAGTTGAGTTCCTTATCCTGTGCTTATTGGCCATCTGTTGATCATCTGTTTATATTTTTTTGCCCATTTGTTCTTCTGTTGAATTGTTAGCATGCCATGTTTTGAAGTTTTGGAGAAGAGACTTTCTTATGATTACAGAGAAGAACTTATTAATATTTGAAAACGTTAAGAAAAAAATGATAAGGATCCTTTAGTGTAAGTGTTGGTGAGTTAAGTGGTTTTAAGAATCTAAAGCTAAGAAGACATTCTCCCCTGTTTTAAAAATAATTAACATAAAATCTACACTCTACTAGTCTGCTAGCCACTCTTTGGAAGCAAATTTGGAAGTGAGTGATCTCCAGCAGAATATTTTGAAACAGAAAACATGAGCCCCAGTGTTTAAGGCTGTAACAGATGATGCTGGAAGATGATGCTGTGTTAGTGCTTTTATTAATGCTGGAAGACTCTAGTTACATCGATTTTTTAGTGGTTTGGTCTAGCCATATTTTTCTATAAGCCCTGTTTTGTTTGTTTAGTTTAGTTTAGTTTTGTTTTGTTCTTGAGCTATTTTGTATAATGTAAAGATGTATAAACAGCAGAAACATTTGTATTTCATTTTAAATAGTTGAGCATACACTAAAAATTGACTTACATTTTTATCAAAATTATAATTGGAACTTTGTTTTGAACAACATACAATTTAGTGAAATTTAAGTTAAATACTGGGAGGACTCAATATGAAGAAAATAAGCACTAGACCAATTTTAATAGCTAATACAGGAAGAAATAAAATGAGGAAATAATGATTTGCTTTCTTATATCTTCCCCTTTTTGATGTTTAGAACCATCTGTTCCAAACTAAAAATGTCTAAAGATTATTCTTATCTCAAACCTAAATAGCGATAATACAACTAACTCCCTTGAACTTTTCCAGTCAAGTTTTTAGAGATTATATTGTCCACTGAATCAAGATTACTGTTAGAAGGGTAGCTCACTTCTTTTCACTTTTTCCAGTGGCAGAAGCTATTTCTCCATGCTTTGAATTCCAGGGCACTTTGCTCATAACTTTTTGTAATGTACTGGTTCATGTTTCATTTTTACTCTACATTAATACACCTATATGATCTCCTGACCAAAGAAAAAGCTCCCGAGGTAAGGGTAATATTTTATGCTTTTTTAAAAATTTTACTTATGCAGTAGCTAATATAGGCCTCATTGAGCATGGGATCATATTACACACTAAATGAGTTCAAGAATAGAACATTTAAAAATTCATTCATTAAAAAGTAAAGAACAATCTAATCCTTGTCTAAGAGAAATAATTATTTCCAAAAATATTGCTTGTCATCTTAACATTGTGATTTTTCTTCTTTTACACTAGAAATTGTTATTTTTTAGCAGTGTGAGAATATTCCGTTTTAGTGCAATTTCTGATTTTGGAAGTCTGTATCCTGCATCATTTCCAGCCCTGCTTAAAACATATGCTTTACTTTGCCATCTTGGAAACCTGGAAATCTGGTTCATGGCTTTTATTTTTTCATTTGCTTAATGAATTTATTTTCATTGTTCAATGATAGGCCCTTACTAGATTTGTCTTATCTTCAGGGTGGCTAAATACTGACCTTTTAGAAAGTTAACTCAACAAAATCAGTTGGCCATCTGCTTTGAACTTTTTTTGTTGGACTGGAATGACGATGGAGTCGAATTTATAGGAGGCAAGACTGGAAACAGGGAGATAACAAATGATCCAGAAAATAAATGAATAGGCACTCCTTAGCTTAAATCCCCTTAGCACGGCAGCATTTGGTTGTGCATGGGAAATGAAGGGATAGGATAGACATAGTCTGTGCCATGGGATTCTGGACGTTATTCTTATATATGTGTCTTATCTTGGATCTCTGGGTACACCCACTGTGTTTAAGAAACTCTGATTGAGCCTTTTATACAGTAGCCACCTGTAAATGCCCTGCTTGCTCCCCATCTTTCAAGGTCTTTTCTATGGCACTACAAGGAATTGTTGCTGTATAATTTTCAAGTAGAATCCTAGGAAAAGACTATTTGTTTTAAGTTATTTAGTTATCTTTCATATATATATATATTTTTTCAAATAGTTTTATATACATTTTCATCATTTAAAGTTTGCTTAATATTTGATAAAATATTTTCTCCAAAAATCTCTTAAATGTTAGGTTGAAGGCTAAGCTTCCAAAACAAAGATACCTTGTAATATAGTGGCATAAAATCTAAAAAATGTGTTTCTCTTACGCAAAAATCAAAAGATGATGAGGTTCAATTTGGCATGACCCAGGTTCATCAAATCTTTTTGTACCATCGCTCTCTAGTTTGTTGCCCTCATGTGCATTATTGAAGCTGAGGCAAAGGTGTGTCCCAACTCTTGGGAAGGTGAAGGATGACATAGAGGAACAGGCATGCCATGTTTTACGGTCCATACCCAGAAATATACATGGCCTCCATGCACAATTCATTTGGCCATCAGCTATAGGTTCGGCTGGGAAATGTAGTGTAGCTGGGTAGATTTTGATGGGTAATTAGGAGTTTCTGCCACAAGTATGCTTTCATTTCATAGGCAAAATAAATATCAGATCTTACCTGTAAATAATTATAACCTGTTAATGTCAATAAACAATGAGTCCAGGAAAACAAATAATAGTGGATAATAAAGTCTCATAGGAGGCAAGCTAGAGATAAAGGAGAAAGACATCTCCAGTGACATATTCCTCAGATATATATTGAATGCTTGAGTATTATTTACTGTATGAGACAGTGAGGTCATAAAGATGAGTAAAACATGGTTCCTGCATTCAAGGAATTTATAGTTTGCCTGGTAAGAAAAACACAAAAGCAATTGAATATAGTGTGATCATGTAACAATAAAGCTTTGGGCATTTGTAGTGCTGAGAAGAAGGACCAAACTGCCCCAGCAGATCAGAGAAGGCTTCACTGTGGAAGTGACACATCAGCTGGATCATGTAAGAAAAACAGAAATATGTGGTCAACACACAGGCAGCCCTCCACGGGTGTTCCCCAAAGGTCTGCAGAAGATATATCCAAGAGGCATATTCGACATGGTTAATAATGAAGGTGTGCACCCTGAGGACAAAATGGACTGCCTTTGCTGGCCTAAGTTCTAGGCCAACAAGGTGAATTAAATGGGAAACAAAATAGGAAGATTGTCAAAGAGTAAAAGAGAGAGACAGGCAGTCATTAAAGTTAAGGAGGAACAGAATAGAAAAGAAAGTTCCTACAATGTTAGTGAGAAGTACTGGTAACAATTATTCTATCTGTTGAGTAGCACTGACACCTCTTGTCTAGTCAGCAATGTTAGGACAATTGAATGCATCAAAAACTCTCAGTTTCAGACCTTTAATAATTAATGTATAAAGCTGTAAAATCATTTGACCTGGCATAATTTTCATAACAAGTAGAGCATAAAGCTAATTAACATAAATTGAAGGTCATTGGGTAAAGTGATGCAAACAAAGATATGAGGATGGAATTATATTTTGAGTATATGAAACAAAATATTTTTCTCATAAGACTTTTGAAATAGATAAATATGTAGCTATGGAAATTAATTTATTTTGTAGTTTTAGGTTCACATTTGTGTACTTTGCAGAGATATGTAGCAGTTAAGTAAAATAAATTTGAATAAATCAATTGTGGAAGCTTACATTCCACAGAATTATTGTAAAAATTAGAGATCTTGGGAAAATTCATTGTTCATTTTCTCATGCTGTATTTGATTTAAAAGCATTTTGTTTCCATTATAAGGCTGAATAATGTTACCTTTATCTTATATAGTTTTTGTGGGAAATTTGATATATTCACCAATATTTATGATAAATTCTTGGCTTGTGTGATGATCTATGTTTGCTTTGTTTATTACTTGCTAGTGTATGTATTATATTTGTGAATGTTTCTTGTTTCTAGATGTGTACAGCTCATTTGGTTGAGTGATGTAGATGTTATTGGAACAGACGCAACTATTGCTATGACCTCATGTCCTTGTGCCATTCCTGGGATATTTAGCAACTTCTCTATGAGCCTTTCACATATATTGATTGACCTTCTGGATGTATTGATCAACAAAACCCTAAAGGTTAACAGGAACATAGCCTGATGCTGGGAAGTGTGTTTTGTGTACCCATAGTAGCTGTCATGCTTTACGTACTATCTGTAGAAGTTTAGGGGTGTTTGTTTAATTAGAGCTTTGATTAAATAATTAGTGAAGAATTTTCTAAACCATTCAGAGTTCCTGTTGACATCTTTTGCTTATTTTATATTTGGCATTAAGAGCAAAAAAAAAAAAAAAGAAAAAAAAATCTAAAAAAACAATTTATTATTTTTTTTCTCAAAATTGTGGGACTCGTATGTTATTAAGAAACAACATACTTACATACTTTTGGTATTGACTGAGTTTATTTTTATTTTAACAGATAATGGAAACTAGACCTTAATATCTTCTCTCTTTACAATTCAATACATATATAACACAAATCTAATTCATAAAGTGGATAAAAGAAACTCACAAAGCCAATCAAGCTCAAATTGACAATAATTTAAAATAGTGAATAATGTTTTGCTGGAACTGAATGACTGATTGCAGAATGCGTGTGGTACTGTGGCCCCGGGGCTTGAGCTTGGTGACATGTTCACTGTGATGCCTCAGTTCTCTTGTCACCTATTAGTAATAGAACTTCCGTAAAGCCTTTGATTATACAATGTACCATGACATCATCTGGCCTTTACTTAATATGCATGAGATTTTTAAAACAAACACAAATGCACACAATACAATTCCATGAGTGCCCAGATAATTTAAAATATACTATTTTAGTTTTTTAAATCTGTCATCAAAGTGAAAATACAGTTTAAAAATGCTCATAAGAAAACTCAAAAATTCTCATAGAAAATATCTCCACAGACTCCAGTTTGAGAAACACTACACTAAACAATTTATTTGATCGAGAGAAAAGAAATCTGGCTTTAATTTAACAGCATGAGTTAATGTTGCTTTTTTATATTTTCCATTAGCCATTTAATGCAGTGTATATAGCAGCCACACAGTGATTGTTTTAAAACAATAAATGTTTCACATTTTGCATGTTTATTGTTCTATAAACAAATATGTAGGGCAGTTGTTACTATCACAGCCTTTATATTCATTGAAGGGGTATAGCCTTATCTAGACGGCTTACATTAAATTTGGGTTTAATTGAACATTATTAATGGAGCGTAGTAGATTCTGTACCTTTCAAACATAATTTGGAAGCTTGTGTATTTGCCACATTATGCTAGATTTTTTAGAATACCTATACAAAGCATGTAAATGCATAATCATGAAAAGTGACTTCTCTCGTAGTATAATTTTCTGTTTCATTTTAGTTCAGGTGGATTATAGTTTTTAAAATGTAATAAAACTTGCTTCAGGACATGGAATATTTTCTTTAGAAACACTCTTTCAAGCATACAGAGAGTGATAAACTTTGAATCGAGCTGTGTTTTAAAAATTCATTAGAGAAATTTTTAATTGGAATCTATACTAAATTTCTCCATAAATCTATGAATGGTACTTTTCTGAATGGTGTTTGGGTTCCAATCTAGCCACTAAACTGCTTAACAGATAATACAGCTGAAATGCAGTGCATTAGCAGTGAAAAATAACAAAATCAATATTTTTGCAGTACTCAAATAAGGGAAGGAAATAGAATGAATCCAAATTAAAAATTATTGGAAATGTTGGTGCTAGAATCTGTGAAAAGCAGATTCTATTAGAGATTGCTTGAGGGATAAACTAAGTCATGGGGTGAATGGTGGAGAGAAAGGGGAGCATAATAGTTGAACTTTCTCAAGGATGAAAGGAGGACTTTGTGAGGATAAGCTAGAAACAAATACATGAGATAATCCTAGAATTTTTTTTTTTTTCCTTTTTGTCTTTTTTACTGACCGGTAATGGGATCGCAACCCTCGGTGTCGCGCCTGTACCGAGGACCGGCAACGGGATCGCAACCCTCGGTGTTGCGCCCGCTCCGCG
>NW_007732214.1:94860-97039 GCF_000696425.1 Galeopterus variegatus | reverse complement strand
GGGGGCGGGACCCGGTCTCCACATGGGATCCGAACCCTTAACCTTGGTGTTAGCACCACCACCACACTCCCTAAGTGAGTTAACTAGCCAGACCTAAACTTTTGGTATTCTTATACAATACAACAAAACCATATTTTTGGACAGTTTGGACTGTTAGACACAATACCTATTTAAATACCATAGTTTTAAATGGTTTGAATGCTGTGTAGTCATTAAGTAAGGGTCCTTTCTGTCTTCACCTTTCTGTTTGTCCTGGTTATATCCTTCAGTTTACCCACAAAACCCCTCTCTTGTCAGTATCCTCATCTCTCTTGCACATTGTTGCTCCATCTCACCTCCATGGCAAAACTCCAGACCTAGATCAATCCAATTCTTTACCATCTTCATTCCTGTACCCAATATGTTGAATCCTATTGGAGAAAAATCACATAAATACAAATATGGTTTTATTATAAATTCGTGGTCTCCAACCCATTGGGACCTCAATGCTGCATTTAAATTTTTTTCTTTGAATTTGTCTGACAAGTTTTCCTTCTGCTCTCCAGAGGCTATATTAAGCTTTTGACCTTCCCGATTCCATGCCTCAAGCTTACCAGAAACATTGGTTGACACCCAGGAACCATGAAGAGAACTTATCAGCATCAGACCTATAGACTTGCCTGTATCCCATTCATTGTTTTCTCTTCCCCTCCTTTTACAATGAAGGTTAATCTTTCTTGGGTATCATAAAGCCATTTCTTCAACTCTTTTTAGGGCTCTTGTTCTGTTAGCCTCTTTTATATCTGTATCACTGCTGGATTTTTCTCTTCAAGCCATGCTTAAGGCTTTCTGCTACTAGCTAGTTTCCTGTCTATTTTCCTTCTCTGAGTAACTCTGAAATAATCATCTATATTTGCTTTCTCCTACTCTCTTACCAAAATCTTCTCCAAAACCTTCTAAAATATGCCACTGCCTCTGAAATTGCCTTATCTGGGGTAATTAATATGTTCTTATCACTCACTCCAATAGATGTTCACTATTTTACTCCATCTGTTTACCACGTCTAACGTTTTTGAACACCCTCGGACAGTCTTCACTCACTTCTGCCACACCACCCTGTCCTAGTTTCCTTTTTCCTTGCCGCCCATTTTATATAACCCTCCTTCTTAAGTGCTGCTTTCCCTGCTCATCTCTTCACTACCGACCTGTCCTAGGCCACCTTCTCTTTTCATCGTACACATCTGTCTGGGATGACTACATCTACTCCAATGGCCTTCCCTGCCACATAGGTGATGGTTACTCCTAGTGACAACACTGGCTATTTCTATTCTGTGTCACCATCCCACATCTTTTTCCTGACATTGAGATCATGTGTAAGACTGCTGAGTAGATATCTACACATGATAGTCCCACTAACATCTCAGATTCAAACATGTCCAAATCCACTTTTCCTCCTGTGTTTTCCAGCTTTGTGAATGGCACCTCTTTCCAACAAGTTGCTAAAACCCCAAACCTGGACCCATTCTTAAGCTTTCCTTTTATCTTCTTCCCCGCATTCATCAATCACCAATCCTTGTACACAGTACACTGAGTACTATTCAAATCAGTTCACTTATTTTTATCTTCATTGTCTCTTTAGTGCATGCAATAATCATTGAATTTTAAGAATACGGAAAGTACCTATTTCTAAAGAAGACAACACTTTTTGATTATTACACATCGCTCTCAGGAAAGTCTAAATTTAATGCAGCTTAACAAGGTTCTGCATGATACTAGATACTGAATGTCTTCATATCTTTCCAGCCCATCTCACAACCCTCTTCACCCTGAATTTTTGCTCTGTTCACTGTGAACTACCTTTATTTTCTCAGTCAGATGGCACATGCCATGAGGACTTGAGGCTTTGGCTGAAACTGTCAAGTGACTAAAAGTAGGAGGAAGTCATAATTACCCAATTATTAATGCCTAGAGTGGAGAGATGTTAAAATGGTAAAAAGTGGAGTCAGCCTATTAATTATTCTTTGTCTATATACATTCTTTCCTTTTTATTACATGCACTGTAGTCATGTTGTGTTAATGATAGGCCTCAATTACACTTTTCATTCTTTTAGAACTTGAAATTCTCCTTAATTTAGGATTATTTTCCCTGTCAACAAAGTTCTGACGGTTACACAGAAGTACTGTTTTAAAACTAATAAGG
>NW_007732214.1:91971-94240 GCF_000696425.1 Galeopterus variegatus | reverse complement strand
AACTAATAAGGCGCTGTTTTCAAGATGTGATAAATTCTGATGATCTACTTATAAATCTTAACACATTAATATGAAAAAATGGAAGAGCACATTTCTTATCAAGACTATGAGCACATATACATAGAGAAATATAGGATTGAACTAGTTTTCTGTGAAATATAGTCTGAAAATCACATTAGCCTTAAAAGCACAGAGATTGTTAAAATTGTGGCTATTTTGAGCTTGAACTAAATGAATTAAATAATTCTCCATTTCACTTTGCTTGTGAATACATAGTCTGAAAATGATAAATATTGATTGAAACCCACTTGTGAAAAAAAATGGAAATGAGAAAAGTGATTATTCTGAGTAATGGTATTTTCTCCTTCATTTGGAGAAAATTATTTAAGAATAAATGTGCTAGAAAATGTTTTCTAAACCACTGTCAGATAACTGTTTTGAACCTAGGATAATATTTTGTATTTTTTCTTTCAAAAAATAATAAAATACCTTTCTTAAATATAAAATACATATACCTTTTAATAGCGTTACCTCTACTTTCTTGCTGTTAAGATGCCTAATTCACTATTAAACTACCTTAATATAGAATTATATTTAAATGTAAATTATCTCAATGCTGTATCATACATTGTGACTGTCTTAAAAAGTTACATTTCTAGAAGCTTATATTATATGAAAATATTTACATTCTTGAAACATTCTCTTTCAAAAAAGATAGTTTTAGTATCATTTCGAATCTTAAGAAGTTTTAGGATAAATTATTCTTTCCACAGATATTTACCTGGATGCACGGTTAGAGCATGGCCAAAGGAACAAATTATTCATTAAAATTAAAGTTTCAATCTTTCTGATGGCTGAGTATATACAAATAAAACAAACAAACCAACAAAAATGTGCATGTGTGTGTGTACATAAACTCATGATTATCTTAATAAGTTTAAAAGTAAAATGCAGGTATTTTAGGTAATCATCTCTTTCTATGGGAAATTCTTAGGTACTCTCAAGAACAGGCTATTTTAACCCCAATTTTAGTAAACTATTTCCTCAGATGTTATAGTTGGTTTTTCAATTACTTATATTTTCTGTTACTTTTGGATTAGGGTTTGCAATGTAACATTGTTGCAGCTTGAAAATATGCCTTCCCTTGTCTTCTGTTTTATACAGTTTCCTTTGACATGGCTGTGAGGTTGCCCATGATTGCTGTCTTTTTACTATCAATATCAACACTATGTTTTTTTTTTGTTTGTTTGTTTGTTTTTTTGTCTTTTTCTGTGTCCGGCAATGGATCGCAACCCTCAGTGTTGCCCCCGTNCGGCGGGAGCGCCACCACGCTTCCAAGCGGCGCACTGTAGCAGTGCGCCACCGGGCCGGCCTCAAATACTTTTATATTAAATCAATGTCTACTTAGTTTTTTTTGCTATGCACTAATATTTTGTTTTTCATGAGCCTATTTGTTAGAAGTGTCACCAGAATCTTATTTTCCCATAAAATTTTTACATATGTATGAGAAAATTGTGTGTGTGTGTGTTTGTGTGTTTGAGAATACACACACACACACACACACACATCTTTAAATTTACCAGTTACAATAGATAATTTTTAGAGTGACATTTAGCCTTGGAAAATACTGAAAAATAAATCTGTACTATTGACCATTTAAAAATTTTGTCTTTAGACCAATTCTGGTATAGTTATCAAGGTATCAAAACATTTAGGAGTAGCTGCAACAAGCAAGGCCAAATGAACTCCATCTAGTGGTTACCCAGACTTGGTGCAGCCTAATTAACTTTTCAAGGCAGTGGTTGATTATTTTTATTTAACAACAAGCACCATTCAAGATGCTAAAGTTACAGCTGTGAATAAGACAAACTCTTCTCCTTGGTCTCAGTGGAATACCTTAAATGCAATGCCCAGTAAAGCGATCAGAGAACATGGTCTCTTTCTGCAGATACTGCACGCTGAGATGTTTGGATATAACTTTCCAGTGTTTACTTGGTTCTTGAGCTCCATATAGAATTGAAGTTGATTTATATTACTTTCATGTATCTTTCTCATAATTTTCTGCTGGGCAGCTTTGGAGTTCTTAAAATACAGCACTCAATTATAGAGTTTGCAATATAGAAGATAATAAAACACTGAGATAGGTTTTCATCTCTTCTTTTTCACCAGACTCCTTAACCTTGATCACGTATTTCCCCATCTACACAGAGGAAGTGAATAAAAAGAAAAGAAAAAAGTGGTCAGCACTCAGAATTATTTGAACTTGTTC